>NW_025764982.1:50895-309474 GCF_003918875.1 Haliotis rubra | reverse complement strand
AGTGAGTATCATATCAGAGTGTTCGGTGGATGACCGAAGGCTAAAAGCTTCCCCATTGTCATCCTAACGAACGTATTCGTATTCGTTAGCATAAAGTCGTGGAGCAAGTGGAGTCAGAAAACAGTGAGTGAGTGAGTTTAGTTTTACGACACACTCAGCAATATTCCAGCTATATGGCGACGGTCTGTAAATAATCGAGTCTGGAACCGACAATCGAGTCATCAACAGCATGAGCATCCATCTACACAACTGAGAACCGATGACATGTGTCAACCACGTCAGCGAGCCTGTCCACCTGATCCCGTTAGTCGCCTCTTACGACAAGCATTGGTTACTGAAGATCAATTCTTACCTGGATCTTCACGGGTCGAGTCAGAACCAGACGCACCATGCAGCCAGTTACGTGTACACATTGCTGAAAGCAGCGCAGCGTTTTGTATTGAGATAATCAACTTTGAGAACTGAAAGCGATTAATGTCGACTTTTCTCAAAATGCCCTAAAACTAAAAACAAGACTGTCTATTTTCAACAAGTGCAATGCAAGTTCTTCCAATATCCTACAAAGTAAATCCAACAGTATTAGAAAGGATTAATATCAGACTGTTCTACGAGTTTTTGCTGTTTTTGTTCACGTTGGATAAAACTTCATTTTAACCTTTTTTAGCGAATACAACTGAAATTGAGATGGAATGCACAGGAATAAATGCATTAATCAGTAAAATTGTATTTTATCAAAGTGCACGATTTTGTGATGTTCGAAGTTAAAGGTCCTTTGAGGACAAAGTCTGAGGTTGAGCCAATTCCATCCTGTAATATGGTTGGTCTATGCAAAAGCATGAGCATCGATGAAAGAATTATTGATAATAGTGCAGTTTTAGGCAAGATATTAACTAACCTTTATTTAACGATAAACGATTCTACGATGCTTCATATGACAACCTTGAACCTTGATGCATTCTCCAGATAAAAGGATCATGCGCCTCTGATCAGGTTATATTCCTTAACTTCATTATAACTTCATTCACTTGATTCGTTAGGCAATGCTAAGGAATTTAAGCCGTCGTGTGGAAATTTGCCTTTACGTTGTATTTTTAAGCAGGCAGGCTTTGTGAGAATAGATTACCTTTTGATATTACGTTACAAACTGACTCACCTATTTTCTTTTCATTTTAAGGATGCTTCAAACCACAGAAGTCTTTTTACTGTTCACTTTATATTAATATCCATAGATCCAAGTATGAACGAGATTATCTGCTTTCACATAAACTGACGTTGACGTAGTTCTGTCATCCAAACTGTATCTGCTTGTCCTATGAATACTGTACACATTTTCTCCAGTACTTTGCCCCGATCTTACTGATATTACGGGAACACGTGGATTCTGTCCAGCTGATTCTAATTAAATAATTGTCAGTTTATGAAACGCATTAGAACATATTATCTAATCGAACACGTGAATGTTCCTACTGACTATTGAGCATGAATTTCATGTAACAGCTTGGAGGTTTTACATTATATTCATTGTTGATCTTTGGGAACATGGCAAAATAAGCATACATTCATCAAGTTTGACATGTGCAACAACTGAAATGAAAGCAGAAATTTAAATTAATGGGAAAATAGCGGGTTTGACGTTTCCAATGGAGACCAAATGACTGACAATTAAACACAACCTTATGACAGGGAACATGAAATAACTGTTTAGTAAAGCAGGTTTGACTGAACTCTAATCAAACAATTATATTTCATGAAATTCATGATCGAACTGGTATTGATTTGGAGTATCTTCTCTGAAGCAAACATTATGATTAGAAACAGCCTTAAGGCCACTTTTCAACATTGATTAATAATGCACTGTTCTTTATTGCATTTGGATTGGATGAGTTTCTTAAAGAAAGCAACCTTCAAAAAGTGCAAGCAATGAGAATGAATAAGGATTTATGGAATCGTTTGAAAACACACGGGATGTAAGCTGTAGAACTGTTGAAAATCACTTTTTGAAATTTGTCTTTGTAGTATGTATGTTTATACAGAAGATATGGGAAGGACGTATGACATTTATGATTCTTCATAACATTCTCTGCCAATTCCTGAACAATTACTCCGATTAACAGCAAGAACAAATAAGACATTACAGGCGTCATTTTTCTAAATTCTCAAGTTTATTGAAGTTTGTAGAAAACAATTGTTTGAATATCAGTCAGGAAATGTATATCCTTTATAGACAAAATAACATTTGCAAGTTGAGTAAAACCGTTTTGGATAGAGAGTCAATACATGCTATTATCAAATGTTAATAAACTTTGTCAGGCAAACAGTAGCTTCTTGGTAAATTTAGTGTAAAAAAAACAGAAAAATGAAAATGATTTCCAGGTGAGTGAAGTAGCTCTCAATCGTAATGGTATCTCTTGTCAGACTCACAATCATGTAACTCATATTGACAATGAGAGACCTATGAATATCTGGGCAACAAGCCAATGCTTATCTTAAAATGCGACTAACTTTTACGAATGGTCAGACTCCCTGGCTTGGTTTATACATGTCAGCATATCTGAAATGCGTAGACCGATGCTCATAATGAATGAATCAATGGATTATCTGATCCACGCTCGATTATTTACAGACCACCGTCATATGGCTTGAATATGGTTGAGTGTGGATTTAAAAGACAAAGAAACAACCAACCAAACGATGTTCAGATGTTTATTGATTATTGACATGTGATTGAAGATGCCATGGTTGTTACAATCCGACAAGCGTGTCAAGATGAGGGTTGACTACTTATCCAATCCAATATATGGCATCGAAGTGTCAGTCTCTGTGATATAGTGTGTTTCAATGAAAAGTCACAAGAGAGATAACTGGGATTATATATCATCTAGGTGGTAGTAACTGCCGCCTTGTGTCTCCATATCAAAGATGTGTAAACCAAATATAATGAGCAAGACAGTGTAAAAATTTATCAGCATTAGCTGAACAATCATAATCTCTCCATTCAACTTTATCAATTTCAATATTAGTTTTCATGTTTAATAAAATGCACATTATGTCACTTAAAGCAGTGTCAATGGACACAGATCGTTCAATAATGTCTTCGATACAGATAATTAAGTGAGGAATTTAGGTAAATTGAAAAAAGTGAGTGTAAGCAACAGGGTTTCTTTTATATCGTAACTAACAGACATGCTTGCATGCAAAGCGAAGTTGTCCTTATCCCCGTTTTTTCAGTGCCTCAGGTTTGGTATCTCCAAAACTATCCTTCTATTAACCCTAAGTGATATTGTTGGAAGATTGCTAAAAGCGATGTAAACTTAAACTCACTCATTCACTACTACTATTACTACCACTATAAAGATTAACCCACGTTCGCTACTGCGTACAAATAGCATGACACGTCATTACAGTGACCCATGCGTAAACGTAATTGCACTTCCTCAGGTCTGTGAGCTGGTGTAAAGTAGATGGTCTTATTCATTATGACATACTACGTTATCCACTCACACTTTTAGCACGGCAGTGTTCAATCAAAAGCTTCAACCCCTGGAGAAATTTAAAGGGATCGGTGCATTCAGCGGCGCCATTGAGAGTGTCACTTTCACGGATAATGTATTACTTATTGGCATGGAAAAGGCCAATCTCCACTTTATCAATCATAATGTTATGCCATACAGCCCCTTTCTTCATTGATAGAGTATGTCGAGAATTATGGTACGTCTGACACAACTGCTGCTAATGCCATGCACTGTGTCGTTTTTAGCCCAATGCTTCATTTACAGATTATTGGCGCTTGGAGGCTTAATAAAGATAGAAGACGAGGGGTTAGATATCTGGTAATAAATCTCCTGATTCAACCAAGAACTCTTTTTACACTCATCAATCGAATTAGGGAAAGGTTTCGCGGACGCTGGTAAACCCCTTTCATCTTCAATTCTCAAGAAAGGTCTCTGGAACGCAAGTTAACTGCTGTTATTGTTGTATTGATGTCTTGTACAGACTGCGAGGTAAGGAATTGACCAACGGCTGGGGAGTTACTCTCTGTGGACGGATGGTGAGATTGTGAACGCTATCCTGATGACCAGATGACAAGACCAACAGAGAGGCCGTGTGTCTTCACAGCGCATTGCAAAATAGTTTTGCTCTTAGCAGTTAATTATTTCAAATAATGTTTCTACCTAGACTTTATGTGATATCATGTATCTTCAGTCTGTTGTAAGCTTAACCCTGTTTCTGCAGTTTTGATCGGTTGTCACCGAGGATCATGAAGTTAATGAAGATGAAGAATAAGTTTTTTTATAAAGATGTGTCAGTGAGTGAGTATGGTTTTCCACCGCTTTTAGCAATATTCAAACAATATCACGTCAGGGAAGACCAGAAATGGCCTAATCACGTTTAAACCATGTGGGGAATTGAAACCGGATGTTCCGCTTGACGGGCGAAAGTTTTAACTCCCAGACTACCCTATCGCCCCAAGGTTGGAATACTTCATGTGTACAGATTTATTCCACATTCAAAGTCCAACTAGATATCTTGGAATTACGACAGTTGTGCAGAAATACAGGGATTGTGAAGCGTTTCAGTAAAGAAAAACGATTGGCAAAAATATTTTTTATAATACATTGGGTGTCTGTTTTAATGTCTCGGACCAAACATTGCTTGTAGTGACGAGAAGAAATCAACCTTAAAAGTGGACTCCGAGTTTATTTTTACGATTCTGAACATTAGCATCTGAATGTAAATGTGGCGTCCATTTCAAACACATTGGAACCATATTCACTTGTTCACTCCCAAACCACAGGGGCCTTGAAACAACAAATCCCCGTTCGAAGTTCATTGTTGGGATTCTGAACATTAGTATATCAGGTGCTAATGAATAATACCGGCTTAGTCTGACCCACTGGTGGCATCCGCTTCAATCCGTTGTAATTGAATTGTTCACTCCAAAAACATGGGCACATTTGGTACAAGTCAAAGTGATGTACAAATGTGTAGTACATTAAACTAGCATCGGTTGTGTTAGACGTACCATAATCCTCGACATACTCTATCAATGAAGAAAAGGTGAGTATGACATAACATTATGATTGATAAAGTGGAAATTGGCCTTTTCCATGCCAATAAGTAATACATTATCCGTGACACTCTCAATGGCGCCGCAGAATGCATTGATCCATTTAAATTTCTCCAGGGGTTGAAGCTTTTCACTGAAGACTGTCGTAATAAAAGGATAGGGTATTCAAATTAACTATGAGTGAGTAGATAGCGATGTACGTCAAAATCAATAAGACCATTTACTTTACACCAGCTCACAGACCTAATGATATGCCAATACCTTTGCGCATCGGTCAATGTAATGGCATGCCATGCTTTTTGTACGCAGTAGCGAACGTGCTTTAATCTTTATAGTGGTAGTGATTGTAGTAGTGAGTGAGTGAGGTTAGGTTTACGCCGCATTTACCAATATCCCAGCAATATCACGGTGCGATAGTAGAAGGATAGTTTAGAGATACCAAACCTGAGGTACTGCGAAAACGGTGATTAGGAGAGCTTCGTCATTGGGATGCAAGCATGACTGTTAGTTACGATATATAAAGAAAACTGTTACTTACACTCACCCTGTCACTTTACCTGAATTCCTCACTTAATTATCTTTATTGCAGAAATTGAACGATCTGTTCCCTTTGACGCTGCAGCTTCAAAGTTAAGATATCATTTATGAAAGATCAATAGTGAATAGATTGTAAAACCTCCAGAGCTGTTACAGGAAATTCATGCTCAGTAGTCAGTAGGAACATTTACGTTTGTGATGTGATAATATGTTCCAAACCGTCTCAGAACGTTTGATAAACTGACAATGTTTTAATAAGAATCAGATGGACAAAATCCACGTGTTCCCGTATTATCAGTCAGTCGGGGCAAAGTAACGAGAAAACGTGTACAGTTTTCATAGAAAAATCAAGTACTGTTTGGATGACAGAACGTCATTTTTAATGAAAGCAGATAATCTCGTTCATACTTGGATCTATAGATATTAATATAAAATTAATAGTAAGACTTCTGTGATTTGACGCATCCTGAAAATAAAAAATAAATAGGTGAGTCAGTTTGTAACGTAATATCAAAAGATAATATATTCTCACAAAGACTGCCTGCTTAAAAAATACAACGTAAGAGCAAATTTGTGCACGACGGCCTAAAATCCTTAGCATCATCTACCGAATCAAGTGAATGAAGTTATAATGAAGTTAAGGAATATTACCTGATCAGAGGCGCATGATCCTTTTATCTGGAGAATGCATCAAGGTTCAAGGTTGTCATATGAAGCATCGTAGAATCGTTTATCTTTAATAAAGGCTAGATTATGTCTTGCCTGAAACTGCACTATTATCAATTATTCTTTCATCGTTGCTCATGCTATTTCATAGACCAACCATATTACAGGATGGAATTGGCTCAACCTCAGACTTTGTCCTCAAAGGACCTTTAATTTTGAACATCACAAAATCGTGCGCTTTGATAAACTACAATTTAACTGATTAATGCATTTATTCCTGTGCATACCATCTCAATTTCAGTTGTATTCACCTAAAAAAGGTTAAATTGAAGTTTTATCCAATCTGAACAAAAACAGCAAAAACTCTTAGAACAGTCTGATATTGATCCTTTCTAATATTATAGGATTTACTTTGCAGGATATTGGAAGATTGTTCAAGTACATGCAATCTATGAACATGGGTGACACTTTTTGAAAATAGAGAGTCTTATTTTACTTTTAAGACATATTGAGAAAAGTCGACATTAATCGCTTTCAATTCTCAAAGTTGATTATCTCAATTTCAGCAACGTGTACGCGTAACTGGCTGCATGGTGCGTCTGGTTCTGACTCGACCCGTGAAGATCCAGGTAAGAATTGATCTTCAGAAACCCATGCTTGTCGTAAGAGGCGACTAACGGGATAGGGTGGGCAGGTTCGCTGACGTGGTTGACACATGTCATCGGTTCCCAATTGTTCGTAGATCGATGATCATGCCTCTTGATCACTGGATTGTCTGATCATGATCCACGATGACAACCGATAAAAACTGAAGAAACAGTGTTAAGCTTATAACAGACTGAAGATACATGATATCACACAAAGTCTAGGTAGACCATTATTTAAATAATTTACTGCTAAGAGCAAAACAATGCCGCTGAATGCACCGATCCCTTTAAATTTCTCCAGGGGTTGAAGCTTTTGACTGAACACTGTCGTGACAAAAGTGTGGGATATTCAAATTAGCTATGAGTTGATGTACGTTAAAATCAATAAGACCATCAACTTTACATCTACAAGTGCAATTAGGTTTTCCAGAACACTGTAATGACGTGCCTAGTAGTAGTAGTAGTAGTAGTAGTAGTAGTAGTAGTAGTAGTAGTAGTAGTAGTAGTAGGTTTACAGGATGAGTATTCTGTATTACCTAGCGGGCAGAGGGGCTGCTTTTCATGGTACTCCCCTGTTCCATTGAAAAAAGACTGGCAGGGGCGATGGGATAGCTTAATGGTTCAAGTGTTCGTTCGTCACGTCGAAGGCCCATGGTCGATTCCCAACATGGGTACAATGTGTGAATCCCACTTCTGGTGTTTCCTGTCGTGATATTGCTGAAAACAGTGTAAAACCACACCCACTCACCCAGCAGTTTGGGATGTACCATGTCTAAGGCACTGAAAACAACAGGGAGCAAGAAAGCTTTGTACTTGGGATGCTGTCGTCACTGTTAATGAGACGGAGATATGTTAGAATCACTTTAACCTTGGTGTTCACCACCCTGCCTGCCTTATATAACCACCCTGCCTGTCTTATTGGTGTATATAATGTATCTGGAAATGCGTTCTTACTGGTTTGAAGACCCGGGTTGGATTCTCCACATAGGTACAATGCGTGAAGGCCATTTCTGGGGTCCCTGTCCGCCATGATATTGCATGGACATGACTAACAGCTGAGTAAAACCCAACTCACTCACGAAATCATACTTAGGCTGAACGACCATGATGCTGATCAACCAACTCCTTTTTTTCAGTCAACCTAACAACAACTTCTTGTCACCATACAGCATTATTCCCACTCCTCAGCTGACCCTTGTTATATGTTAAACACGCACTGCGTCATGGTAAATCTATGTCTTTTTTACTTAATGAAAGGGTCATGAGCGATCCGTTTCCACTGACTTTACAGTTTCCAGTATTCAACTGACACTTCAAACTTTAAGTGTATAATGTGCATTTTACACTTGTTAAAACTAATATTGAAAATACTAAAGCTAGATGAAAAGATTATGATGGAACTATCGACCTGCACAGCTAACTCTTTTACACGTTATTTCTTGTTTTCCAAGTTTTTATGATTTTCAAATCTTTGGATGATATGCTCTGTTGTACCTTCTGTAGCTTGTAAAATGTCAAGCACCTAGATAGCATATCCTATGCGTTCTCACATTGACTATCTGTTGGATTGCACGGTTGCTGGCATCTGCACTAGCGTTGAATTTTGTAATTTTTGTTTGTATTTTAACCAAAATTTTACTTTAAAAAAAAAAAAACTTCAATAAATTTTTTCGGCCATCAACGATGAAAACGCAAAAGTGAGAGTTCGAAACATGACACATGCAATGTCCTCTTGCTCTTGCTGTGTTTTGTAGTAATTGGCAGGGAATGTTGAGATAAAGAATCGTATTTTGTAATGTTGAGGTAAACAATCACATGTTGCTACAAGCACTAATTTGTTGTTTATCAAAGTAATTGTTCAGGAATTGGTGGAGAATGTTAAAGGTCACATGCAACCAAAAAATCAAACATAATTAAATCACAATTATCACTTATTCATGACATATAATATACATTGCTGGTTATGAAAAAACCCATATAAACAAAATTATAAGTGTACAATCGCAAATCAAAAGTGCAAAATTGTGTACTTCGGTTTACTTCCCAAGAAACGAAGCAGCCGGGATACCGAACCCAGTCAGAGCGGGTGGGTGTGCACTCAAGTGTAACGGCTGGTTCATTTGCAGATGCCCTCACGGCTCATTGTGTGTGTATATATAGAGGTGTTGGGTTTTGTAAATACATGCTCATTTTTGTGTGTATAACCTTTTGCAATCAACAGACATCATAACATGTCATGTGTTCAAGTATCACACCTGCCTGTCTGTGTAATTACATAATGTGACAGAGACCGAACTCGAGCCATAAATCAATGCATTTTGTTTATGGTGTATAGCCTGATTGGTGTTAAGTTCAAATTGCATGTGGTCAGTGATCGCAGTTGTGTATTGAATATTGTCATTAGCAGACAGGCAGGCAGACACACAGGTGTCAATAAAACAAGACATTGAGTTTTGTCTGTGACAATGACATATCTATATCACAGTTAGAAATGTTGTCAACGCTAAATAATGACATTGTTTTTAAGTATCGAACTGAGAAAGGGACTCGGTAAGAAGAACGTGTGGTGAAATAGACAAATGAAATTATATAAACAGTTAATTTACTGTCATAACATATAAAAAGCTCGCGCCTGTGAGATATCAACAAAACATTAGAAAAATAGCTCACACCAAAGCCTTCACCGAGTATTCACCGGACAACCCGCTTCCAAGTTGCGCGAACCTATTTCACTGCGCACGTGCTATGAGCGCAGCCCCGCTGTTGGAACCACTTGAATTCCCCCCAAACGCTGGGGGAAAATAAGTGAATCGTTTGAACTACGATTTCGCGCGTTTTTTTTCATCGCGTTATTTTTCAACTTTATAAGTTGAATTTGCATTTTTGATGATTTGTTTCGGTAAGTCCATACCGAAAGGTATCAGAATCTGCAAAGTTGTGTTTTACGTTGCATGTGACTTTAAGATAAAGAATCATATATGTCTGACCACCTTCCCAGAAATTCTGTATATACATACATTCTACAAGCACCAATTTCAAAATATATCTTTCAATGGTTCTGCACCTTACATCCCGTATGTTTCCAAACAATCCCATAAGGCAACATTCAATCTCATTTGTTGCTCTTGTAGAATGTTGCGCTTCTAGATAAACTCATCCTGCCCAAATGCAATTGAAAACACTTCATTATAAATCAATGTTGGGAAGTTGTTTTAAGGATGCCGTTACGCATATCGCTTTGAATCGCTACTTCTAATCATACTGTTATCTTCAAAGATGATGTTTGAAATTTTTTTGATTATAGATGTATTGAAAAATTAAAACTCGATTAGAGTTCGGTCAAATCTGCTTTAAGAAACATGTATTTATTAAGATTCTAATTAGGAATAATTTGCTTCCCATTGGAAATGTCAACCTCACTATTTTCCAAATAATTTTAAATTTCTGCTTTCATTTCAGTCGTTGCACTTGTGGAATGTTATGAAGACACTTTTACACTGAACTTAATGTTTGCTTATTCCGCCGTGTGTCTAATCAAGAAGCGAAGATTCGCCATGAAGCCGCAATACAATATTACGACATCCTTTACCAATGATCGATAGTTAGTTCATGCTCAGTATTCAGCCGACAGTTTTGCGTATTCGATGAGATAATGTGTTCCACTGCATTTCAGAACGTTTCATAAACTGACAAACTGGAAAGTAGAATTGAACTTTGTGAAGGGTTCTTTTGACGGTTCAAAATACTGGTGTGAACAGTGAAAACACTTCTGTGTCTTGACGTATCCTTAAAATGAAAGAAGAGATATCTACACTTTAATCCCAAAATGAATGTCATTCTGCCACGTTCAATATAACGTAAAAGCAAACATTACACAGAAACGTAAATGCATCAAGTCAACATTTTAAGATATAATGAAGTTTACGGATGGGACCTGATCAGAGGCACTTGATCCTTTTATCTGGCGAATTCATCATTCTTAGTTGTTCAAGGTAGTCATTTGACAAATGATTGATTCTTTAATCTTTAATGTGTTGCCTGAAACTGCACTATCATCTATAATTTTTTCATCGTTTGTTATACTTTTTGCATAAAAAACATAGTACATGATGTAATTCTTCCAACCTCAGACTTCCTGGAATGACTTTGAACTTCGAACATCACAAAATCGCGCACCTTGATAAAATGCAATTTTACTGTTTAATGCATTTGTTCCAGTGCAAAACATCTCAATTTCAGACGATATTTTATTCGCTTATAAACTTTACCTTCAAGCTTGAATGTAAAGAAACGTGAATGTAAAGAAACGAAAAAAGTCTCAAAGCAACCTGATATTCAACTAAGAGGCAATGCAACATGAAATCCTTTTTGAGACTATTTGCTTTGCTGGATTTTTCAAGTAAATGCAGTCTTTAAATTTGTACATGTCTTTAAATGTACAGTGGTGTCATACCTTAACATGTTGAGTCAATTCCACACAAATCGCTTTCGATTGATTATCTCGGTACAAGACGCTGTTCTGCTTTCAGTAACGTGTATGTCTAAGAGGCTGCATCTTCCGTCTGTTCGTTATTCCACCTGCTAAACTACTCTATACGTACGTATACAGTGGGAAAGCCTCCTGCTATTAACCTTAGGTCATCTCGCCGAACACCCTGGTTTGATACCCTTTGGGGTATAACATGAGAAGTCCGTTGCTTGTCTATTTTCACTGTTCCCCGCCCAGTGACTGATGAAATATTGCTTAAGTCCTGTGTGCCTGATTGGGTAGTACATTTAATGACATAATTTTACTCATGGTACTGAAGGTATCATGCAAATCTTGTAAACAATATCTCCAAGGTTTGTCATGCAACGTTATGTAATCATTGTGTTTTTCAGAGGCAGCTATAATATTTCCAATTGATTTCCAGAACAGAACAACATTGACTTAATTATGGGCTCTGGCTTCACATTTGTAACGTCTTCAATTTTTGGTTAACTCTGTTTCCAAACTTTGCAAGCATCAGTTGTGAAAACCAATCAAAGCTTCAGATGCAAATAGCGTTATTCGGTCTCACGGGAATGGCCTTGAGGGTCGAGCCAGACAGGTCATGGAGAAATAATGCCAAAAAATGTCACAGCAATGCCAAAAGCCAATAAGTGAACTAATTTCATTCGTCATGTATTTCTCTCTTGCAGGCGAATTGACGATGATGTTGGACAAAAAGAGTCCACGCAGATACGTTTGCATACACAGAGATAAATTTTACTGATCAACTGCAGTGGAATTTTACCATTTACCAAGGAAACATAGTAAACGTGAATAATCTTTTTATGTTTCAAAAGTCCACAGAAATCATATCTTAGATATCTTTACACAAAATCATATAGTCTCACTGAAATACCGACATCAGTTTTGTATTATGCCGTACAAGTTCTTGCAAGAAGTGGCATATTTATGTGGTTAGTCACATCACAATCTTTATCAGATTTTCTACGTGTCATTCAATGTACCCTGATTGAATATAACATTAGCTAATACTTTTATGTTTGATTTAACAGACATAATTGACAGTTCAGCTTATCGTCATAACACCACAGGCCATCTGTTAATATAGTTTAAAAACAATGTCTCCAAGATTTGTGATACAAGGTCATGTAATAGAGAACTACACTTTCAGAGGCAGCTACATTATTTTCAGTTGTCTTCCACATACTGATGGCGGAAGAATAACAGGATTGATTTAATTATGGGTTCTGGCTCCACATTTCTGATTGATATCATGTTGTGACTGCATTCTATGTTGAATCTATTTGAAAGAAACTTTGTTTGCAAGCATCAGTTATCACAATCGAGGAAAAATTCAGATGCATACAGTATTATACTCACGGGAATGGCGTTGAGTGTCGAGCCAGACAGGCAATGGACGAATAATGGCAAAAAATGTCACGGCAATGCCAGAAGCCAATAACTACTTTAATTCGTCATGTATTTCTCTTTTGCAGGTTAATGACGATGCTGTTTGACAAAGAGTCCATGCAGATAACTTTGCAGACACATTATTAAATCTAATTGATCGACTGCAGTGGAGCTTTACCCCTTGCAAAGGAAAAGTTATGATCATCCTTTTTCATGATTGAAAAGTTGAATACAAAGAAATCATATCTTAGATATCTTTAGTATCTTTACACAAGGTCACATCGTCTCACTGAAAAACCGGCACCTGTATTGTACCGTCCAAGCCCATACAAGACGTGGCATATTTATCCGGTTATCATACCACAATGTTTATCAGATTTTCTACGTGTCATGTCATGTATCTAAATGAATATAGTATGTAGTTCACTTTAACCCATCACTCTTTATTAGCGAATGCCCATCTATTTGATCCAACAGACATGTACATACTTTCCTATTAATTTCACTCTTAGCTAATACCTTTATGTTTGATTTAACAGACATAATTTTCTATTGATTTCTCTTCCCTCACCTGCAGGTAACAGTTGGAATGGCTGGAAGCTTTGAATACGTATATACTTAAATTATACCCCAGTACAATTAGTGTATGAGTATACAGTAACCAAACCATCACAAAAAATACAATTCCTGTGATGTTCCTGTGCAGAAATGAGTATAACCGCTGAACTAGCTGAAAGTGTTTCAGTTTTATTTTCATAAGGCTAGAACACATCGACTTACATCGTCTTTTTAAACAGGTCTTAATGACACCTTGATAGCTTTCTAGGACGCATTCTCTTCTTCAATGAAAAGGAATCAGCGGAAATATTTTCCGATCGCTGTATTATACCTGCAATATCGCTGTGAGTGGTGCAATGTAACGAAAACACATGCATAATTTGTGTTAAATCACAAAACATTCAGTGGTTAGCGGTCGTTTGAGTGAGTGAGTGAGTTAAGATTTAAAGTCGCTTTGGCAATATTTCAGCCGTATCGTGACTAAAACAACATATATATTTACAATAATTAAAGATAGAGTATAAAATCCTGTCAACGAAGGACACTAAAACAACTAGAATATCACAGATATAAATGTAAAAATAGTAATTAAATCTAAAACATTTTAACTATGGAGGACAACACAATATACAAATAGGCTATAGATCACCAGCAACTGAGCGATCGTTTGAAGCGCCACATATATTGGTTCCATTCCAATCATGGACACAGTGTGTGAAGACTTCTCAGAGAAGAACAGGATACAGGATCGTTGCAAACTCAGAATACCCACTCATCATTTATAAGACAAGGTGACTACGAATTTTGTAATACCCAATCAACCTTCACGGTTGTGCAGAATTCAATTAATTTTCTCTATGACCAAAGTATTTGAGACCCATCAACGGTACTTGTTTTGAAGGTTGAACAAAATATCATTTGTACAAAAACGCTTTTATGTGTGGAAAATGCATAATTTGAAAGTGTAGCATCCTAATACGGCAGAATTAAACGAACGCTTTTTCAGTCATGGGTGGTAATGTTTCATTCCCAACATCATTAGTTTCACAAGTCCCTGACTCCTTGTTCTTTTCTTGGTGCAAGGCAACACGATTCCATTCCTTCTTAATTGTTAAATATTGATCTTTTATCTTTGTTCGACCCTTTGACATTTCAGGAGTCTTGCGAGATGACGGTCTTTGATCAGGAGACTTCAGATCATCACTGCTTTAAATTATGTAACGGGACTGAATAAGGCAATACACCACCACAGAAGAATTTGAGCAGTGGGATTCTTCTTTTACGAAATGTTACTTTTATTGTGCTTCCTTTAAATGGTGATAGCGATTCACTGCTGACGACAAGCCTGACTGGTGACGTGACTGCTGTCGATAGTATGTTTGCACTGTTAATGAGATTAGTGATTGGTTGATTGCTGATAAATAAGATGGCTGATTCTTAGTGAATGATTGATGACTAACTTACCATGATTGACTATGAAATATACTTCATGACTGGCATGTGACGATTGACCTTTGGTGATATACTGATGACGACAACGGTGACTACTGACTGGCATACTGAGAGAAGCAAATAACGGAACACAGAAAAATTCAAGCATTCCTTTAATATTTCCCAGCTTTCATCATCAGCTTTGAATGGGCTGTGGGAGGAAATCTGAAAATAAATAAAGGATCATAGCGATGAAGTGGTGTTCCCATATTTGTTTCCTTCAGTATATTAAATAGTGGTCAAAGAATTCGCGGGTCATGATGAAAACTTGGGTTGTTACATCATGGATAGTGTGCCATGCCCTTGTCTGATGTCCCAAGAAGTGATATTGCTAAATGCGGAGTTAAACAAACTCACTGGGTGAATGAGTGAGTGAGTGAGTTTGGTTTTACGTCGCTTTTAGCAATATTCCCGCAATATCACGGCGGGGGAGACCGGAAATGGGCTTCACACATTGTACCCATGTGGGGAATCGAACCCGGGTTTTCGGCGTTACGAGCGAACGCTTTAACCACTGGGCTACCCCACCGCCCACTTGGTGAATGAGGTTTGATCAGTGGTGAATGAGTGACAATAACTGTAGTGATGATATTTTAGAAACACAGTTACTTTGGTCCAGTCAATCTTTAGGATAATAATTATCCATTCGTTATATTTGTGTCATGTCATTGTGATTTCATTATTTTCACTTAATGCCAATATGAATACCCGATACTTTGCAATGAACACAAAAACTTAAGATGCATTTTACTTGTCGTGAAGATACTGACGCGAAGGCTTTAGTTTCCAGTGAACAAAAAACATCAAAATGAATCAAATGATAATGCCTTGACCTTTTTAAACTGGTGGCAGAGACTGATTTCAGCGTATAGAAGGAAAGACGAATGCCACGCAAACCTGTTGTTAACACGAAGAACCATATATGTTTAATCAGGCATACATTTTGTTTGTTTTATTGTCTTAAAAGCAATATTAATACTAGGAGATATTGGTTTCTTTGTTCTATCTCTGATGTCAATGTTTCTGATGGGTACGTTCAGATCTTACATCACAGATAGTCCATTTAGAAGGGATCATATATTATGGCATAGTCTTGAATTTGTGCTTTGTCGCTTATCAAAGTATACATATTGTCAAAGATGTTCGGTGTGTGGTAAACAAACGAATTTGTATGAACGGAATCGGATCTATGGAGCAGGTGGAATAGTTTTTATTTTTATTTTTTATTTTTATTTTTATTTTTTAAATATTTTTTTTTAATATTTTTAATTTTTTTTAAATAGTTACTGTGGAATGAAACACTAAGGTCCTTTACTTTTATAGACTAAAGACTTTTAAAGACTTAGAATTGATCTTCAGCCTCCCGTTCTTGGCGTAATATTTATATTTTACTTTGAAAGTTTTGGGACTTACGTACCCTCTCAGGAACTTCAGGAAAAGAATCTCACTCAAATAAACTTGATAATATACACCATTTAAACAAACTGAGTGAGTTAAAATGAACAGACTAAATGTATTCACAAACAGATGTGTGTGTATTTTCTTGTCATGAAAGAAGACTTGGTTCTAATCTCTTTTAACGTATTTTACTCAGTTGCATGTCATTTTTTAGTTGAGAAGGGCCGCTTGTATTTCTGTAAAGCCTTTTTGCGCAGATATCAAAAGTAAAGTGAGACTGAATCAGATTAATGATACCTTGTTGCATACAGATGAAAATGCCAATTAACAATGTAGGAAGTGAGAATTCCTACTACTATCCAGTGTTGCTGTATAATAGTAAACAATGAAAAAATCCTTCGTAAAAACTAGGCTTGGGTATTGCCAAAATGTTCGTATTGCGATATATTATGATATGTGTTGGCGTATTGCAATATGTGTTGCAATATATTGTGAGAGTGGTTTAAGGTAATTAAATTACTGTTTTCTTTCTTTTGAAACAATGCCACTGGCCTCTGTCAGGATTCAGATTTAATTGTACAACAGATCAGCCATTTTTGTTTGTTTATCCTTGGTGCCGGTACTGATCTATTTTTCTATTTATATGTTTTAAAAGTCACGCAAATGCAATTATATGACCAAGAAACATTCTCAAAACTATTAATGTATATTACAAACAAAAAATATGGGAACACCCTAAAATTTGATAGTCATATATAAACTGAAACGTGGTGAGGCATTTATACTCTAAGGTAAATGCAACTTTTTGTGTGCTTAATGGTCACTTTGAACGACATGTTGGAAAATGCAGTGAAGCAACTGATTCAATATTCGTTGAGTTTGAGTGAAATGAAACATTGTTAAAAACAGCGAAAAACAAGGGCGCTGAAACACACCAGCACCATGTTTGATTCAAACACCCAAACACAACAGCCTAGTGCATGCAGCTTGTGGCAACGTTTCCTTTAAAAGAAGCTACAGACAGTATTGAAGCCTCACATCTTCTTCACCATGCCACAGCGCAAACCGTTAAGCGCCCGCAACAGTAGCAGGACCATTGCATGGTTACAGGATCGTGAATCCTTAAGAAGTGTTGCTCTCTGTCTTCATGTGTCTCCCTCTGTCATTCACAGGCTGAGGGACAGGTTCCAGGCCACTGGTAGAGTAAAGGACAGACTTCGCTCTGGAATACCCAAAAACCATCAAGGGCAGATGACCGATATGTTATGGTCCAATCCCTTCGGAACCGATTCACAACCGCCAGTGCCCAGATGCCACAAGCTGCATGGGAAATCTGTCTTCCACATGCACTATGCTGTTGTGTTTGGGCGTTTGAATCAAACACGGTGCTGGTGTGTTTCAGCATCCTTGTTTTTCGCTGTTTTTAACAATGTTTCATTTCACTCAAATTCAACGAATATTGAATCAGTTGCTTCACTGCATGTTCCAACATGGATTAAGGGATTATTTTGCTTATATAGCGGTTGACATCTCTCGGGGTTTTAATGGTAGCCCACTTTGATACCATGCCGCAGCATAACATGACTTCCAACTCCCACATCAGTCTTTCTCGAAGCATGACAGTATTTGCTTCAGACCCTCGATGCCGAGCGCCAGACTAGAACACAAAATACCAAATTTAACGTTTCGACTGGGGGACACAACCGCCGACCTCTCGCTCTCCAGACAGGTGCTCTATCTTCTAGTCAGCAGTGACGGTCCTGCGTGAGAGACAGTGCAAAGCATGCATTGCTGATGTACAAATGTAATTTCTCCAGAAAAATGGATCCGCTATAATATCGTTCTGATGTTTTTACAATACTTGTATAAAGGCTACTCATTTTATCCCCGACATCTGTCATAATTATTATCAGTTTTGATATTTATAACATCTATTGAAACGGGCGTTTGGCAAATAGTTGTAAAAGATAAAGCTGTAAGAGTGCTTTGGTAAATTGTTTAAATGAACCTTTGCTCTTTTTTGAATTCCATGTATTTTCATAGACATAGTGTTGCAAGCTCACCTCCGTGTATTTATCTGAGCCATGTCTTGACTGACTGACTGAGTTTGGTTTTACGCCGCTTTTAGCAATATTCCAGCAACATCACGGCGGGGGACACCAGAAATGGGCTTCACACATTGTACCCATGTGGGGATTCGAACCCGGGTCTTCGGCGTGACGAGCCAACGCTTTAACCACTAGGCTACCCCACCGCCCCCCATGTCTTGAACCATGTCTTGAACATATTAAACTTTAACCTTCATCCAACAGCTACTTTTATAAATCATTGAAATCTGCCCTTAAAATGGCATTCACGCCTTTATAATCTGCACAAATCGCGACCTTGCATGTTCAAACTTTTGCGAATGAGAATTGTTTCAGTTTGTAAAGGGTGAGAACATAAGTGGTAATTTTCCCTAAATACATCTCATTTAGTTTCAACGCAGTAACAGCAAAGTTAATCTTCCTTTGGCCAAACCTGTCCTTCAACCGGTTTTCAGATCAATGTTATTTCGATAGTTCCAGAAGAAAAAGAAAAAAAGTCAGTAAAGGGTAACTTTAACTAAAGCAATTTGCTACTAAAACATAATCAATGTATTTTCTATGAAAGTTACTTGGTTCGCAATCGCAATACATGAGTGCAGCTGCGTGCTGGCTCTCTTAGTCGTCAATGCATTTGTTTCATTGGAGAGTTGAAACAGCGTTCTCGGAAATCAATTAAAACAATTTATGAATCCAACAGTTACCTTAACTTTGTCTTTGTGTCTTTTCTTCACTTCGGCAGTAGATAGTATGCATCAGAATAGTGATGTATTATTCGGTATAAAACGTCGTCTATAACAACAAAGAAGAAACCAACTTCATCTTGGTCAGTCCAAGAGGACCTACAGCAACAGGCACAGTTATCAACAGTACTCATATACAGGGTACTCATGTCTAAGACCCGTGAAGATCCGAGGTAGAATAGGTCTTCAGCAACCCATGCTTGCCACAAAGGCGACTATGCTTGTCGTAAGAGGCGACTAACGGGATCGGGTGGTCAGGCTCGCTGACTTGGTTGACACATGTCATCGGTTCCCAATTGAGCAGATCGATGCCCATGGTGTTGATCACTGAATTGTCTGGTCAGACTCGAGTATATACAGACCGCCGCCATATAGCTGGAATATTGCTGAGTATTTTACAATGAGTGACCTTTGCATGTGTTGCAATGGGTTGGGTTGCAACTCTTGGGCAGGATAAACCTGGTATCGTCACTTATTGAAAGAGATTGAATCCCACATACTTATGTTATACTCGGAATAGTACAATGGACTGCAGAGATGTTCCGGGTTATGGAAATTGTACTGATCTTCTTATTAACCCCGAAGAGACCAACAGGTCCCAGCGTAGCAGTTCACTTGAATAAAAGAGAAGACAAGGTTATTTCATATCCGTCTCCTCATTTAAATATGTACATAAAATGAAACGAAAGTATGTCACATACCTCACTGCACCATGCACGTTTATGGCCATAATGACTAACACTGAGAACGATCTTTTCTCTGATGTTAAGTTCAGCTTGTTATTTTAAGAATGAATCAGAATGTAAAGTTGCATCAGCATTATTTCAGTTTCATAGCGACCTATGTTATGAAGAGTGAGTGAGTAAGTATGGTCTTAGCAATGTTACAGCAATATTACAGCGGGGGACATTAGAATTCGGCTTCACACCAATGTGCCCATGTTGGGAATCGAACCAGGGCCTTCGGCGTGACGAGCGAACGCTTTAACCACTAGGTTACCCCACCCCTTGTTATGGAGAGGTAACCAAGAAGATATTGTTTGTTCACAACTTCCATAAATTGGCAACAGATCAGTAGCAAACACTCCTTTCAAATAAGCAAAGTTATGCATGGCTAATGTAATTTTGTCCGTGAATGATAATCATCTAACTCAATTGTTTTGATATATGACATTTTAAAAAAAAAACAGTGAGCACATGTGTCGCAGGAACTACAAAATCCATTGTCGCTGATGTACTTTATTGGGTGAACGAAAAGTTGTTGCCTGACATGGTGTGTGCTGGGCCTATAACACATGTAGGTTTTATAGAGAGCAGTCATGTGACCTGCCTCTGCAACATTTTCAGAGACTGCATGTGCCCAAAGCCCAGGATGTTCCAGTCAGACCACAAGTAAGGTGGGCTGTTTACACCAACATCAGTGAGAGTGCTGGAAAGTATGGTGCAGTGTTAGTGACAAACAGATTTTAGCCTGTGACACCTTCCCCCTCTTCGTGAAAATGTCGTCCCTGACATTTCAAAGACGATCACCATCTGAAATTTAAAATCAACAGTTCATATTAGCACACATATACAAGTTATCTACAAAGAATGAATTTTCTCAGACGAAGATTTCGGTATTGGCCTGATGCTGCATGGCCCAGTTACCATCCACTATGAACCAAGTCGGTTGTCTTGCTTTCACGAAGAGATCGCCGCGGTACAAATGGACTGACTTGCGGATCAAGATTGGTAGAATCTGAACATCCATATTCTGCTCCTGATTTGTATCTACAACAATGACATCATTTGAAATAGCGGGATTATAAACCTCGCGAGAAGATGAAGCGAGAGAAACACCACCGTTTCCATGGCCACTCTGAGAGACAACTACCCAATCTTCACTATCACTGTTATCCCACGAAAGATGATCAGATTCCTCAGAGACCACACCCTGACTTGATTCATCCTGCCGGGATACTTGCTCACATTTTCAGGGACTGCAAGTGCCAAAGCCCAGGATGTTCCAGTCAGACCACAAGTAAGGTGGGCTGTTTACACCAACATCAGTGAGAGTGCTGGAAGTATGGTTGCAATTTTAGTTACAAACAGATTTTTAGCCTGTGACACATGTATTAAGGGAAGAAATATGTTTCGATTTTTATGTCTAGATGTTTACACATGTCTACTTTGAACATACAGTTCAAACTTTCAATACATTCAACCTGGGTGTTCCAAGATGATCCTCGGAAACCTTTTCGAAACCTTCTCTTTCGGAGGTTGTAAAGAAGCTCATTTAATCAATAACACATCCATATGCAACTGAACACAGTACATTTGAAGTCAATGAAGGGGAAGGGTTTTACATGGTGGTTGTAACGCATATCATCTTGAAGCTACACCCAATTATAATGTTATCTTCGAAGGTGCTTTTCAGATGAACTACGGTTTGATTTGATATTAAGGAAAGATGTTTACTTGATTAGCGGCACGTTGTATCTGCTTTAAACAATATGTATTTTATGTTCAATGACATGGGGCTATAATTAAAAGTTATTCCGCTTCCATGGATATTTCAAACGGCGCCGATTCTTCCAATTAGTGTAAACTTCCAATTTTTAATTTGGCCGTTGCGCATGTGGAATATCATGAAGAAACCTAACTTCCGATAAAAACAGCGGACATTTGCCATGTTTCCAATGAGAGACACGTTCAACCGCTATGAAAACCCAATAGAATGAAAGGTATAATTTATCAATGATTCGTAACAAATGTAACATCTCCTAATTAATTTGAAGAATATTTAATACTCAGCTGCCAAATCAAAGTGTTCTATGAGATAATGTGGGAGGAATGGACATCACGCTAAATTATGAACCATTTTGGGATAAATATCTAGCATAATTTAAGTGGTTGCATAAAGAAATCTAGAAGGATTTAATGTAAGTGTTTTCCATTGAAATGTCCAAATTCCCAACGTGCAGCTCTCTAATTAATTTAGACTCTTCACTTACAGTCATTGCACATGGATTATCTTATCTCATCCTGAATTTGGAATCCATACAGCAGAAATCGCCGTGTTTTGCATATTTCGCTATATATATCAAATCAAGACGTGAAAACCAGTATGATCACAATACAAAATATACAGACATCATGTTTCTATAATCGATGGCAAACAAACTGTAAAACATCCATTGTAATCAACGTAAAATTCATGTTTGGTATTCAAACTGGCGAAGTCATGTTTTTCGACAAGATAACAAAGCATAAGTAACTTTCAAACCGAATGGCATAATCTCAATCTCGCTGCACGTTCACATCTCATAAGGTCGAATACCAGTATGATACTGAGGTGATGTCAAGCGCATCAGATGGTATCAAATATCATTGATATAAGAAGCTTGAAAATGTGTTCAATTGCATCTGGTTTCATAAATTTGAATTATTAGACTTTAACTGATAAGAGGTCACAATGACGTTCTACATCTATAATTATTATTACTTGATCCCAAACGGACATACATACGCACAACGTTTAGTACGTGAGCCTAAATTCGGTAACTTTTCTGCATCAAATAAAGAAAATTCGTTGTGACAAAATTAAGTTCATTAATACTACGCAATCAAACAATTGTTTGGCTTTCATCCTGAAGATTGCGTCATTCCAATTTATATGAGGTTGCTCTTTGATGCACCTTTGGTTGTTTAATCTTTAATAAAGACTAGTCGGTTTCTTATCTGAAACTGCAATATCGTCCTTTCCTTCATCATTTTGTGATTTGTGTCACAAAGCAGCCCTATGACACTGCTTCTTTACATCAAAGTTGTCATTCATGAAACCTCAGACCTCAGGCGCCCCAATAATAAGGACTTTGAACATCCAACATAACAAAACTGCAAAACGTGATGAAGTACAATCCTATTGATTAATGCATTTTGTGTCAGTCAACACCATCTCAGGTTTAGCAGATGTTTTAGTTTCTTCAAAAACATTAATATAAAATCTTACAACGAGCACAAAACAACCAAAAACGTTACAAAAGACTGATATTAGACTAAAAGGTCTAATGCAACATTAATCTTTTCAAGACTATTGGATTTGCTTCGCTCGATATTGGAAGATTGTTCGAGCACATGTAATCTATATGAGCATGTATTATACTTTTTAACAGTATGAAAACCGTCGCTTCTTACTTTGATTGACATTTTGGACAAAACGATTCATTCCCGTTTTCATTTCTTGAAGTCGATAACCACAGCACACGACGCTATACTGCTCCAAGCCTTGCATTCGTGTAATTGACTGCATGGTGTGTCTCGCACTCAACTTTCTGAACCGACCCACAGTAGCAAAAACAGTCAAACATATACACAAAGAAAAAGGTTAAGCACCCCCTGATACTTTTTATGAATTTTTCACAAATAATTTGAAATAGTCATACAAAGTATAATTATGGGAAGAAAGAGTAGAGTTTGCGCGAGTCCATATAACCAGTGATGCGTGACAATCGCGCTCACGTGTCACTTATTGGCATGCATGTGCAACATGCTACCCTCGAGATCACACAAAGCAGTATTTGTGGGTATTTAACGTTGGACCTAAACGGCCATTCAAGCATATTCATTGAACATGGCACGGAGACGATTGTCAATCGACTCTAGGAATCAGATTGTTGGTATGCATACCGAAGGAATGTCCTTAAAGGCGATTGGACGAAATCTGGGCTACCATTACACCGTTGTCAGCCGTTTAGTTCGGAAACATGTGCAGACCGGAAGTGCAATGGACCGTCCAAGGCCTGGAAGGCCTCTGTCACTACACCGCGTGATAGACTGACAACTGATAAGACATGCAATCACAGAACCCTTCAGTACACGTCTTCAGCTGAAAAGACTGCCGCTGCTTACTTCACGTTACTGATTGACCGTACACGTGTTTGGAGGCATAAGAACACAGCTTATACCCCAGGAACATTCTGCCAACTGTTGCCTATGGAGGAGGATCTGTCATGCTGTTGGGATGCCTCACTCACGGTGCAAGCTGGGTTTTGTCACCACAAGGACAACTTAACGGGAGCTCAATACATCCGGGACGTCCTACAGCCAGTCGTTGTCCCTCATTTCGATAACCATCCACTTGCTACGACCTCAGTTACAAGGACGATAACGCCAGGCCTCATCGATCACGTGCCGTAATGGATTACATGAGGACCAATGCATTGACAACTCTACCCTGGCCAGAGTCAAGCCCAGATCTGAACCCTCTGGAGCATGTATGGGACATTATAGGGCGGCGAATCAGGCACGGAACCCTTCAGTACAGAATTTACATCAGTTGGAGGCAGCTCTGCATGTTGAGTGGTTGTTATTGACCCGAGAACAGATCCGACGTCTGACTGGAGGCATGAGACGTAGGGTGGAATGTGTCATCCGGGTACATGGCGGGTCAACCGGTACTGATTAAAGTCTCACTGAACACGTACACTGGTGTATTCAGGGAACATTTTTATGAGACAATATCAATGTCAACACCCTTTCATTGACTTGCTGCTCCATGCGCTTTTTGGGGTTTGTTTCCGGGGTAAAAAGCAGTACCTGCGATAACATGACGTAGTCGCCATTAAATTCTAACCACAGCTCACCGATGTTGCGTTTTGTCTTGCCAGATGGTTGGTTGTTCTATCAGAGGGCATTTGAATGTTCGAGCATTTTAGGGTCCTTGCCCGGACCTGACATGTCAACCATTTGGCCATTTGGCATTGTGAAGAAATATCAGGGGTGTAGCTTAACTTTTTTCTTTGTGTATATGTTTGGTATCTTTAAATGTAGCCGTAAATGAATTCGTATGTGAACGAAGTTTTTAAAGACCAACTGCTTTCTATTTAGACAAACACAGTGAACAAATATTTGACATGTATTCATGTCTTGAAAATGTTAACCAAAGATGTTTATTTATTTCATATCTAAAATATTTTTTGGACCGTCGAGTTACAAAGCCATGTACCTGCATGGGCAGTAGACTGAGAGTGAGTGAGTGAGTTGGGTTTTACCCCGCTTTATAATATTCCAGCAATATCACGACGGGAGACATCAGAAATGGGCTTCACACATTATGCCCATGTGGGAAATCGAACCCAGGTCCTCGGCGTGACGAGCGAACGCCTAAACCACTAGGCTACCCACCGCCCCCAGTAGACTGAGAGATGCACTAAAACTATGCATGAAGTAAAATTGCACACATGATTCGATGTGAAGTCAGTTCATAGTAAATCAGATATTAAGAATTATAGTTATTTAATTGTTGCAGATACAATTAATATCCTAGGAATTCCCTTATGGCTAAAAAGAGAACAACTGATTTGTTTCAAATGCTTCAACTTCAGATGAAACCAGTAGCATAAATTCAACAGCAGTAGTGGCATCGAGTGTGTAAAACCAAACAGGCAAGAGTGAAATATTTCTGGCTAATGCTATATCAGTGGATTAAATCAAGAGTGAGCTAGGTTCACCTGCCATTTAACATTCCCATTTATACTAATGATCGAAGCCAAGTTGATCATGTAAAGTCCATGAGGACACTTTTAGCGACACATTTATGCAATATTTTGTTACTGTCATTTCCAATGGATGTTCGTAACTGTATACACTGTATTTATCGCTATTCGCATACACACGCAGACACACACGTGCATATTAACATAGTATTAGTTTCAACCAACAAAGCGTAAACTAAAATGACAAAACCCTTTCCACATCCATAAGAAATCTCTGCTGAAAGGAGAGTCCACTACAATACAAAACCGGATATACGTCGTATCATGAGTAAGTGTCTATTAATCACTATCAAATCCAGTAATCACACCGGGTGGTAACGGAAGGTGGTCGCATCCTAACCGACAAGTAGCACCCGTCATAAACATATGCAGCAGCAGAGTCAGTTGTTCAATCTGGACTTTGGAATTGCATCATTCTTGTCACTGATGCGACAAATTCAAGATGTCCTCATAAAAACGTTAATTAGGATTTTTGAAAATATCATATGAACTCAATAATTTCATCACCGCATCACTTGAAGAGATGTAAAATCTACTCGCACCTGTTTTGTTCAAACATCTGATATTCTGAATGAATGCAGTGACAGCGAAAATGATTGATTTTGCATGCTGCTGGGATAATTTAGTTGATCATGATGTCTTCTTTGCATGCAGAACCCCATTTTAACATTCGTGTTTCCTCAATTACTCGCGAACATCCTCCGTGATTATAAGGCAGTTATACCTCTTCAAAATGCCATAATTGGAACAACGATGTTCTGCTGGCATCTTATTGACCCTTGAGAATATTTTCCATGCTTCACGAAAGAACTGGCTAAAGAAGTGTTTTTAGTTAATAGTTGAGAAAGAATGATGAGTTTCTTGAGGGATCAAAGAAGCTCTACTGAGTATCAATCCTGATTAATCCTGTGGTGCCAAAGCCAAATTCCCTTGCTGCCAGAACCAAATGAAGGGAACATGTAAGGTGTAATGCCACAACTGATTAAGAGTTGTAACAGTTAATGCCCGCAATAATCTGGTTTACAGCAACGCATTGAATTATAAACGTTCAGTTGTTTTGCGCGAACTGTTTGAAATCTTCTTGTGATCATCATTTCTAATAAGGCTTTAACTAATGAAATGTTTAACCCAAATTAGATTAAGTCTAATTTCACAAATGCGAATTACGTTTTCATTCTTGAAACAATTTCTATTAATATATGTCATGTCATTTGACGTCGGTTTCCTTTGAGGGGCGGTGGGGTAGCCTAGTGGTTAAAAGCGTTGGCTTACTTATTAATGCATTTGTACCAGTGTACACCATCTCAGGTTTAGCAGATGCTATAGTTTCTTCAAAAACATTTATACAAAGTCTTGCCCAACATGCACAAAAACAGCAAAAAACGTTACAAAAGACTGATATTAGACTAAGGTCTGATGCAACATTAATCTTTTCAAGACTATTGGATTTGCTTTGCTTTGCTCGATATTGGAAGATTGTTCGAGCACATGTAATCTATGAATTTGTATTGCACTTTTAAATATGAAAAACTGTTGCTTCTTACTTTGATGACATTTGGGGCAAAAAGGAATCATTCTAGTTTTCATTTCTTGAAGTCGATAACCCCCCAGTGCAGGATGCTATACTGCTCTAAGCCTTGCATTCGATGTAATTGACTCCATGGTACGTCTGTTACTCAGCTTTCCGTTTCTCTCAAAATACATTGTGTATTGTTCAATATAGCTTTTGATAATTCGTATGTGAAACGGGCGGTGGGGTGAGTCTTGTGGTTAAGGCATTCGGCTGATCACGCCGAAGACCTGGGTTCGATTTCCCACATGGGTACAATATGTGGTACCCATTTCTGGTGTAATACCCGCCGTGTTATTGCTGGAATATTGCTAAAAGCGGCGTAAAACCAAACTCAGTCAGTCAGCCACTCGTTTTGAGCTTAAAGACACATATTATTTTCAAAGAAAAATGAACTAAAAGTGTCATCGTTGATTACTTGAAAATAAATAAGAATCATGCGTCCCTTTAGTGTGACATCAATATAAATCAGAACGTTGTCTGTACATGTAGTGACACTTCCTCCTGTGCAATCAACAACACACAAGCATCGTCAGTTAGGAAGTCGTGGCTTTGCACGAATTAATGAATGGGTTTAATGAATTTCGCCTGATGTTACAGATTTTAGTGTCTAAAATGGCCCGGACTGTATGACTTGTTGCATGTCTTCTTGTTTTGCAACCTTGTCAACTTATATAATATAGTATTAAAACATCTCTTGACTATATGTTTTCACATTGCTGAGCATGTACATACTATAAAATAACTCCAAAGTTGTAATGGTAAGAGATGTCAATTTCTAGAAAAGTTGAATGATAATAATGAGACACATTTAGAGACCCGCTTTAACCATTAGTGAAAGATTACAGTAGATTTTGAATTTCGATGATAGAATTAAGGTAGGACATTTCGTGGTTGACGTTTCTTTTCAATCAGTACTGCGTAATTTCTCCACGTTTGTCGAATATTTATTTACTCGATGGGGCACACTGCGTCTGAGTCACCTAATTAGCGATTTCAGGAAGCCTGTATCACTCCTTTTCCAGTGTTCTTGTCAAATTGAAGCCAACGTGTCTATGCCTGTGACATAGACGCACGTCTTCCTTCCATGTCCCAGTTTAGAGGCAGAACTCTCTTAGTCACACAACAATGTGGGCATACCATAAACGGAGCATTTGTAGGTGTCCATAATGTATCGTCTACCTAAGACTATTTACTTTTTAAACAACATTGTATTCATGCAGTTAATCTGATTTCGGATGTAGCAATGATCCATTCAAAGGTTTCCATCGATTCATGCAATAACTTTCAAACAATGCTTTGTCTGCTTCTTCTGTAAAGTGACAAATTTCTTATCCGATTTAACGTAATTGTAAGTTAATTAGCAAGTTATGTTGACTGAACTGAAACCATTCGTCTGTATTAACAAGTTGTGTGCCTCTGCAACGAAACCATTCGTGGTTACTTGTCAAATCCAAATAGTTATCAATATGATAACAAGTGTTAGGAAAGATTAAAAAGATGGATGATACCTTTTGGTAAACAGATAAAGGTATTTAGTATGTTATACGTGTACTTAGTTATAGTTATACGTGTGAAGTATTCTTGCTAGTGTTATTACGAACCATATACGTTCTAGATCCGTTGGAACTTAACGATTACAAGTAATGTTTCAACTTCTGCACAAGGAAGGTCAGAGTACAGTCCATTGGTGTTTCGTTCAGTAGTCACCGCCTCCGTGGTATAGTGGTTAGAGCGTCCGCCCGGAGAGCGGAAGAGTCGCGGAAGTTCCACCCCCCGACCGCGACATAGCAAAGCCGTTAAAATATGGTACTTTGTTGGTCCCTGCCTGGCGCTCGGCATTAATGGGTACAACAAGGACTCGGTTGGCTCTGGAGTCAGTATAATGTGTCTGAGTGGGGTATTTATGCTTCACTGCGGCATGGTATCTCAGTGGGCTAGCACTATAAAAACCAGCTTTAAGTCTGGGCTAGTACAAACAGCCGCACATACACATACACACGCATGCACGTCGTCATATTAACGAAATATTCTCGAGCACGACGTTAAACCCAATTTCACCCTCACCTCGGCACACCGTTCAGTAGTCTTGACGTACCCCTTTCACGACAACCAATGTTATAAACACTGTAGTAATACTTGCACCATTTAAAAGGTACTCATTAGGTAATACTGTGTCTGTGGCAAATATATTTCAACTTTTGAAGGAGAAATTTGCAAAATGGTAAAGCAGGTTGACAAAACCATTGCTTCTAAGATAGCTTTGTCTTCTTTTTTGGATCAGATGTATTTTCGAAAAAATGATGTTTCCATTTCACCTCACTCTAGGCTATTTATCTTGGCAGAAACATTTATTGGCAGTTTGAATTTTCTAACAGAGAATGAACAGAAATTACTCCTAAAGAAGCATTTGCGGTGATCTAATTTACACAAGTCGCGACCTTGCATGTTCAAACTTTCGCGAATGAGTATTTTTTTTTTTAAAATGGTGGGAACATGGTGGCAATGTTCCTCAAGTACATCATTTATTGTCAAGGCAATAACAGCAAAGTTAATCCTCCTTTTGCCCAACCTGTCTTTCAACCATGCTTCAGATCAATGTTATTTCGATAGTTCCAGAAGAAAAGAAAAAGATAAAGAGTTCAGTGTTAGAGTACCTTCAACAAAAGCAATTTGCCACTAAAAACACCATAAATGTGTTTTCCATCAAGTTTTATTTTGATCGCGATACATGAGTGCAGACACGAGGTGGTTGCCTTCAACATCAATGCATTTGTAAGATTGATCATTTGAAATTGGGTTTTCCGAAATCTTTGAAAATCACAATTTATGAATGCTACAGTTATTTTAACTTTGTGTTTCTCCTACCTTTCAGGAGCAGATGACTTGATTTAGAGTGTTTTAGACAAGTGACTCTTCAGCCAACACTTTTTTAAAATGAAGACGCTCACAGAGGTGCCATCTTTTGGAAGTATATGTCGTTTTCAAAGGAAAGCCTTCTACAAGAAGCAAAGTTATCCACAGTTACTGATAAAGAGTACTCATTCCCACAGAACTATTCGAGCCTTTGAGTGTAATTAGGGTGTGTTTCTTTCGGGTATGGTTCAACCGGATGATCGTGATAGCTGAAAATAATGATATTGTCGGATTCTTGAAACGGACTACTTTTAGCATATATTTCTTGAGATCAGGAAATTGCATTGTCCCATTTGTATATTTTCATTGATAATATGACTTGTCAGGTTGAAGTGATATTGATTCATAAATATCATGAAAATGCCGAATTCGATTCCTTAATCTGACGAGTGCATTTGTGGTTGTTATGACTGATAATGATAATCAAAGGATACGTCATTTCTTAAATGCTTCCATTGTCACATTCAATAGGCAGACGTTTCCATTTCAAAATTCTATATTATATAACGTCACTACAGGACAGACGTAAAAAGCAATTATAGAACTAAAATCTGCTGCTGGGTTTGTGTGTAATTATGCTACGTGATTTTATCTGCCAAGAATAAACATTTACTGATTGATATTAAAATTCGATTTTCTTCTGCGAACTTCTGAAAACATGTTCGACCATCAAAGATGAAAACACAAAAGTGAGTGTTTGGAAAAATGACATCTGTAATGTCGTGTTTGTTCTTGTTGTTTATGAGAGTAATTGTTCAGGATTTGGCGGACAATATTAAGATAATGTTATCATAAAAACGACGTCCTTTCTGGACATACATGCTACAAGCACCAATTTCAAAAATATTTTTAATAGTTCTACACCTTACATCCCATGTGTTTCCAAGCGATCCCATAAATCCTTCAATCTCATTTGTTGCTCTTTCAGAAGGTTGTTCTTTTTAAGCATCTCATCGAACACTTCATTATAAATCAATGCTGAGAAGGTGTTCTTAAGGATGTCGTTACGCATATCGCTTTGAGTCAGAGCTTCTAATCATTATGTTATCTTCAAAGCTGATCATTGAAATCAATTCCAGTTTGATCATGGACATAAGGAAACATAATTACCCAATTAGTGTTCCGCCAAACATTATGTCATTGGAAATGTCAATCCCACTATCTTACAATCAATTTAAACTTTTTGCCTTCCGTTCTGCCATTGCACATGTCGAATGCTATGAAAAAACTTAGAACTTTGGATAATCACAGCTAATAAGGATGAATGTTTGCACATTCCGCCGTGTGTCTAATCAAGACCCAAAGACCAATGAGGACTCAGTAACATATTAAGACATCATTCATCAATGATAGATAGTGAACAGAATGATAAACCTTCGGAGCAGTTACATCAAATGTATGCTCAGTATTCAGCCGGAAATGTGGCGTGTACGATGAGATAATGTGACCCACTGCGTCTCAGAACCTAGAGGGAAGGGGTTTAGGGTTCTTTTAGCAGTTCGAAACAGTTGTAACTGGTGTGAACAGTGAAAACACTTCTGTGGTTTGACGTATCCTTGAAATGAAAGAAGAGCTGAGTCCGTCTACACCATAATCCTCAAAGGAATTTCATTCTCCACACAACCCGTGAGGATCCGGGTTAGAATTGGTCCTCAGTAATCCATGCATGTCGTAAGAGCCGACTAACGGGATCGGGTGGTCAGGCTCGCTGACTGGATTGACACATGACAACGTATCCCAATTGCGCAGATCGATGTTCATGCTGTTGATCCCTGGATTGTCTGGTCAGACTTGATTATTTACAGACCACCGCCATATAGCTGGAATATTGCTGAGTGTGGCGTTATACTAAACTCACTCACTCACTCACTCTCACACAGAATAATAACAATATAACATAAAAAGCAAACATTACATAATGCTTCAAAGAAAGTTTGAAGATAAAATGAAGTTTATGAAAAGATACCTGATCAAAGGCACCTGATCCTTTTATCTGGAGAATGCATCATTCATATTGTTTCAAGTTAGTCATTTGATGCATGTTTGATTTTTTAATCTTAATAAAGGATAGCTAATGTATTGCCTGATAGTGCACATCCATTATTCCGCCATCGTTTGTTATGATTTTGCATGAAACAACCATATTACATGATGTGATTGGTTCAGCCTTAAACAATGAATTTCACAAACCGCTCACCTTCATAAAATGCAATTTTACTGATTAATGCATTTTTTCTAGTGCACACATCTCAATTTCAGACGATGTTATATTCACTTAAAACCGTTACGTTGACGTTTTTGCAACGTGAAAAGCAAACCAGTAACAACGCCGTCTGATATAACACTAGGATACAATGCAAAATGAAATACTTTCTAAGTCTATTGGACTTCCTTTGCTGGATATTGGAAGGTTCCTCAAGTACATGCACCTTTTAACTTGCAATGTACTTTTTTTAACAGTTTGAGTGAAATCGACGTAAATCGCTTTCAATTCACAAAGTTGATTATCTCAATAGGAGCGTCGGTCAAAAAGTAGTCGGCCTCACTTGGAAAATGATACAAATGAAGCTATTTATATTTTTATACATATTATCTGTCAACCTCAAGCAAATTGGTTTGGCTATGTTCCAGCCTCACGATTCCTATTTTATTTGACTTTTTATCTTGGTACTCCAATAAAACGCAAAATCTGCAATAAATGCATCACAAACTTCAGGAAACAAAATATGCAAGAAACATTTTGTATGTTTGAGATAGGTAGAAGTCCGCTGGAATCAGGGTTAGATATTAAAGTGCATAAAAAGCAGTTTGAAACTACATTCGCTTGTTAAAGTGACTCCCCCTTCATGTTTCCTACTCACCTCCTTTCAGATAAAGTAATCATAAGGACATAACTTATTCTAATGTTTTCACTTATTCATACATGATGCCAAGGGTTCAAACTACATACTGAATGGTCACACAAGTGTCAGCTCTCAATATATTGTAAACAGGATCAGCTTGAATATCTGGACACAATGTTTTTGAAAGGCTAAAATGGGGATGTCCTTGAAAAACAAATACAAATCAAGCAATCGAATTATTTGACTGTTGATTATAACGAGAAGTTATCCAATACCATACTGAACATATTTTATATGGTATCATCTGAAGGCATACCATTATCCAAGAGGTACCAAATGACAGATAGTTTTACATTGTCTGCAATTGTTTTAGACATATTATACCCCAATGTATTGTGATGACTAATATCTCGGTAACCACATTACCCACACATGTGAAATTTTGCTTTGCTAATGGTTCCCTCAAAATAAAATGGAAGCTTTTCAAACATTGGACATCGAGAATATAGTTAGGTCGACTAATTTTTGACCGACCCTCCTTAGAGGTGCTGTGCTGCTTTCAGCAACGTGAATGTGTAACTGGCTGCAAGGTGTGTCTGTGACTATACCTGCTCAACTACTTTATGCCAACGAAAACGTTTGTTTGCATGGCAGTGGGAAGCTCTTCTTCTTTAAGCCTTCGGTCATCAACATCCGGGTATGATACCATTTTGCGTATAATGTGTTAAATTCACTGTTTGGCTATTTCCACGGTTACCCGCTCAGACATTGCTGAAATATTGCTTAAACTTCTGTAAATATTCTGCAGCTACAATATTTTCATCTTTTTTTCATACACTGGTGGCGGAAGAACATCAGTATTGATTTAATTATGGGTTCTGGCTCTACATTAGTGATTGCCTCCAGTTTTATGTTAACTTTGTTTGCGAGCATCAGTTGTCAAAACCGAGGAAACATTCAGATGTAAACAGAGTTATACGGTCTCACGGGAATGGCGTTAAGTGCCGAGAGCTAGAGAGGCCACGGGGAAATAATGCCACAAATGTTTACAGCAATTCGATAAGCCCAAAATTTAACTACTTTCATTTGTTACACATTTCTCTCTCCCAGGCTGATGGACGATGCCTCGTGACAAAAGGAGTCCATGCAGATAAGTTTGCAGACACATAATTCAATTTTACTGATCGAATGCAGTGGATTTTAACAACTTAACAATGAAAAATAATTAACAATATTCATCGTTTTTTATGAATCCAAAGCTGTGTCCATGGAAATCGTCAAGGTCATATCATCTCAAGGAAAATCCAGCATCCGTTATGTATGGTGCCGTCCAAGCTCCTACGAGATGTCGCATTTGTATCTGGTTAGTCATATCGCAGTGTTTATCAGATTATCTACACGTCAGTCATTGTATACTATGTAAATCACTTTGACCCATCACTCTGTAAATGCCTATACCTTTATATTGGGTGAGTGAGTGAGTGAGTGAGTTAAGATTTAAAGTCACATCGGCACTATTTCAGCCATATCATGACTAAAACTAGCTCTAAATTTGTAATACATATATATAATATATAAAACCCTGTCAACGAAGGACAGTAAAACCACTAGATTATCACAGATTGAGTTAAAACTAGCTAGCATATATCTTTAAAAGTAGAAAATTATTTCTGGACAATACAATGTAAAATTGGGCTATAGATCGCCAACAACTGAATGTAGATCACCATACTAGGGACCATGGGGACTTACAGTGCCTTTGCTACCTGCATGGACCCTAGTTTAATTTACACCTTCCCTTCAGCCGCTGGCGACTGTAGGACAAGTTTAGCTGAAATTTAAAGGAACAAATATACTACGTTTAAAAATCTGGTAAGCAAAAATTTAACTTTTAAAGTTTTGGGACTTACGTACCCTCTCAGGAGGACCCTTTATATTGGAGTCAACAGACACACAAATAAAACTTGTGTATAACAACATCTGTAAGAACTACAATGGAAATATCGTAATACAACAATTATGGAATGTCTGAGAATTATGACAGATGTGGCCCATGTGCAAATGTGTTTAATGTTAGTATGATTTAATCAGTGAAGTATCTGATTCTTTCGTGCTTATACCCTTGAGTGGAACATGACAGTTTATCCACCAGCTTTGCATTCAAGAAGTGCACTAAACATGTAGCTCAAACATTAAGCCGCCCCTATTTAGCCAGAATTCGTTGATTCGATTTGGCATTGTAGCATATACTATGTATGTTACTGTGCGTTGCAGCAAACTTCGTTTACATGATGTCACCATCAAGGGCATGGCCACTAACAATTGTATTTAATAACCATATACACTACCTATTTATTAATTATTTAACTATCTACAAAAATATTATGAATTTATTCTACATGTTTTAGAAAGCACACTATAATAAAAGAATTGACATCATTAATGATGGAAAATCAATACGTTCAAGCAGGACATTGCATAAGAGTTATGAAGAACGTGTTGTGTTGCCAAAAGTAGAATATAACGCCATCATCAGCCGCGTTCTTTAACTTTAAGACTACTACCAAGAAGTCGTAACACATGTAATATTTTCTTAAAGACTTATGGAAACCTCCAGTTATGTTACGGAGCTCATCAATAAACATGAGATAATATAAATACCTTTCAACTTCGTGTCACTTGAAGAGGCATGATATGTCAAGCTTGACCACTTTCATACGGGAGATCTTGATCGAGGAAAGATTACAAAATAGCCTAAAAAGATGTACAATATGTCCTCAACATCTTCATTCATTCATGTGCCAAAGACACTGTAAGTTGATCATAAACTATCAGGACCATCTTACTAAATTTTCAGTGCTCAGACATTTCAAGTCAGAGATGTCAGAGATGGAGTTTGCACACCAGTTGCTGATATATCCCTGATACCCTCTAGAACTGTATGTATTACGAATTCTGCTGCACTGGGATTAAGCGGCTCTTGTTCAAAGCAGAGTTTGCACACCAGTTGCTGATATTTCCCTGATACCTTTTAGAGCCGTCTGTATTACGAATATTGCTGCACTGAGATTAAGAGGCTGTTGTTCATAGATGACATCAAAGATATTTCATTCACAGAGTACTTAAGAATAATGTAGACGAGGTTTCGCAGATTGACGAAGACCCACCTGTACTTTAACGTAAACGTAGAGTTACGAGATCAGACCTAGACATAGAATACACCCACACCGTTATATTTCGACAAAACATACCAAACAGCCTTATAAAACGCATTGAAAGAACTGCTCACAACAAAGCATGTCCAACAGTGGCAATGAACACAACAAACTGTAAATTCCTCTTGGGGAAAGGACAGTTGGTTGTTTTCATTGCCGCTGCCGATATTTATTGATTTCCATTGTAGTTTCTTACATATGTTGTTATATACAAGTTCTATTTGTTTGTCTGTTGAATACAATATAAAGGTATAGGCTATTACAGAGTGATTGGACAAAGTGATTTACATAGTATATCTAGTCAGGATACAATGACTGACGTGTAGATAATCTGATAAACACTGTGATATGACAAACCAGATAAAAAATGTGACATCTCGTAGGAGCTTGGACGGCACCATACAGAACGGATGCTGGATTGTCTTTGAGATGACATGACCTTGATGATTTCCATGGACTCAGCTTTGGATTCTTAAAAAACGATGAATACTGTTAATTACTTTTTCCTTAGGAAGTTCTTAAAATCCAATGCACTCGATCAGTAAAATTTAGTTATTTTTCTGCAACAGTCTCTGCATGGACTCTTTTTGTCAAGAGGCATCGTCCATCAGCCTTGGACAGAGAAATACATGACAAATGAAAGTAGTTACGTTATTGGTTTATCGAATTGCTGTAACAATTGTGGCATTATTTCCTCATGGCCTGTCTAGCTCGATACTCAAGGTCATTCCCGTGAGATAGTATAACGCTATTTACATCTGAATGTTTCCTCGATTTTGACAACTGATGCTTGCAAACAAAGTTAACATAAAAAGGGAGGCAGTAACAAATGTCGAGCCAGAACCCACAATTAAATCAGTGTTGATGTTCTTCCGAAAGCAGTGTATGAAAAACAGTTGTGAATATTGTAGCTGCAGAATATTTACAGAAGCTTTTAGCAACATTTCAGCAATATCTCAATGGGTAACAGCGGAAATAGCCAAACAGTGAATTGCTCACATTACACAAGAAGCTAGGATATCAAATCCGGGTGTTCGTCGTGATGACCGAGGGCTTAAAGCAGAATCCTCCCACTGTCATGCAAAGAAACGTTTTCGTTAGTATAAAGTAGTTGAGCAGGTATAGTTACAGACACACCTAGCAGCCAGTTATACATTCACGTTGCTGGAAGCTGTACAGTGTCTTTTAATGCAATATACAACTTTGAGAATTGAAAGAGATTTATGTGGATTTCACTCAAAATGTTCTCAAGGTAAGATACGACACTGCTGCATATATCCATTTTCATTGTGTAAAATGTTTTCGTCACGATATGGCTGAGATATTGCTGATGTAACGTTCATTAAATATTCACTCACTCACTGCTGCATATTTTAAAGAGTACATTGCAAGCTCAAAGCATCTTTCAATATCCAGCAAATTAAATCAAACAGAACTAGTCTTAGAAAGGGTTTCATGCTGCATTGTATCCTACTGTAATATCAGATCGCATTTTACTGGTTTGTTTTTCACGTTTGAAAACACTTCACTGATGTTCACCGGAACAAATGTATTAATCAGTAAAGTTATTTTTATGCTTCAGCATTTTGTGAAGTTCGAGTGCAAAGTTGAGGTTAAACTAATTACATCATGTAATTATGGTCGTTTTATGCAAAAGCATGACAGACGATGAAAGATAGATTGACGATTGTTCGGTTTCATTCAAGCCTATATTAAATATTTAATATTCAAACATGCATCAAACGACAACCTTGTACAAATAAAATTATGTATTTTATCAGCTTTAGGATGTATTGTTCATTGCCTTCATTCTATCTTCAATGTTTTATTTGATGCATTAAGTAATGTTTGCTTTTACCTTATGTTGAGAATGAAATTTCTTTGGGATAGAGGTGCAGACGGACTCAACTTTACTTTCTAAGGATACGTCACACCATTTAAGCAGTTTCAAACTTCCGAGTGAGTGAGTGAGTTAATATTTAACGTCACATCGGCAATATCTCAGCCATATCGTGACGAAAATAATTTATACAGTAAAAAGTGAAAACATTTTGAAGATTAAAACCTGTCGACGATGGTCAGTAAAAATACTAGATAATCACAGATACAGTATAAAACTAGCGAGCAAAGCTAAAACATTCCAATTAAAGAAGACAATACAATATAAAACACTGGCTACAGATCGCCAACAACTGAAGGTAGATCACCATACTAGCAACCATGGGGACTTACATTACTTTTGCTACCTGCATGGACCCTAGCTGGATTTCACACTTCCGAAAGATATCTTCACCCTCGTCACCAAGTTCAACTCTACTTTCTAATTTGTCAGTTTATCAAACATTGTGACACGCTGTGGAACACATTATCTCATCGAACACGAGACATTTTCGGCTGAAAATGGAGCATGAATTTGTAACTGCTCTGAAGGTTTAACATTCTAATCACTGCCGATCACTGACTTATGATGTCTTAATCTGTTATTGCGTCTTCATGGCGGACTTAGCATCTTGTTTAGACACACTGTGGAATATGCAAACATTCATCCCTATTAACTGTGATTATGGCACAGTTTAAAGTTTTTAATAACATTCGACATATGCAATGACTGAAATGAGAACCGAAAGTTTAAATTAATTGGAAGATGGCGATTTTGAAATTTCGAATGGAAAACAAATTACTGGTAATTAGAACCTTATGTCAGTGGACATGAAATAATGATTGTTAAAGCAGATTTGACGGAACACTAATCGGCTAATTACGTTTCCTTACATTCATGATCAAAGTGGAATTGATTTGCATCATCATCTTTGCATAACGGTATCCTTAAAACCCCTTCTCAGCATTGATTTATAACACAGTGTTCTTAATAGCATTTGAATTGGATGAGATGCTTAAAAAGAGCAACTTTCTAAAAGGGCAACAAATGAGATTTAAAAAGGATTAGTGGGATCGTTTGGAAACACACGGGATGTAAGGTGTAAAACTATTGAAAATTATATTTATATACTATATAGCATGTATGTATAGAAGGAATATCTGGAAAAGTAGTTTTTTATCGTAACACTTCCCAATATTCTCCGTGTCATTGTTCCAAACACTCACTTTTGTGTTTTTATCTTTGATGGTCGTAGAAGTTTTTTTCTGAAGTTCGTAGAACATCGTCTTTTAATATCAGTCAGTAAATGCTTATTATTCGCAGATAAAATCACATTTATCTGATTCTGTGACAGACGGCCACGTTCCTCATAATGACACACAAACACAAATTTTAATTCGGTAATTGTTTTACGTCTGTGCTGTAGTTCCGTTATATAATTTAGAAACTTGAAAATGGAAATGTATGTATAGAAAGAATATCTAGAAAAGTCTTTTTTACCGTAACATTATCTCAATATATACGCATAGGCGTTTTGTATTTTTAAAAATCTATTAATTACCTGTTGTGTTCAAACAATCGTCAAAATATGTAACAAAAGTGATTTAATATGATTGTACACAATTGCTCAAGTAAAAAAACGACTTTACCTGAAAATGTTGATGAGATTTCTTACAAGGATTAAAAAGGTATCACCACAACGCAACGGAAATCACCTTCCAGTTGAAATTGTGCAGCTAAGAGCATGCACTGTCTGGCTATAAAAATCGACATTGGTGTTGAAGGAGTTTCAGGGTCAAATCACAATGCCACGTTTTGACGCTGCAACACGGAACATCGCCATTGAAAGAATGCAAGCTGGAGATTACCAATCTTCTGTTGCCAGGGACCGCATCCGTGGTGTAGTGGTTAGAGCGTCCGCCCGGAGAGCGGAAGGTCGCGGGTTTGATGCCCGACCGCGTCATACCAAAAGACGTTAAAATATGGTACTTGTTGGTCCCTGCCTGGCGCTCGACATTAATGGGTACAACAAGGACTGGTCGGCTCGGAGTCAGTAAAATGTGTCTGAGTGGGGTATTTATGCTTCACTGCAGCACGGTATCCCAGTGGGCTAGCACTATAAAACCAGCTTCAGTCTGGGCTAGTACAAGCAGCCGCACATACACATACACACGCATGCACGTCGTCATATGAGCGAAATATTCTCAAGCAAGACGTAAACCCAATTTCACCTCACCTCTGTTGCCAGGCGTCTGAATGTTAGTCTGAGCATGATTTCACGGCTTACAACACATTACAACTAAACAGGCATAACAAATGACCCTCGACTCACCACTGTAGCCCAAGATAGTTACATCTGGGTACTACAATTGCGTGATCGTACTGCCACGGGTGAGAGCACAGCAGCCAGGGTGCCTGGACTTCAGAGGATATCCGGTCAAACTGTACGGAACAGGTTGAGAGAGACTGGACTGAGAGCCAGGAGATCCAACGTCGGCCCCGTGCTACGTCATCACAATGGCGCTGAACGTCTCCGTTATCTAAAATCATCCACTTGGTTGTATAGACATATCCTTCTTCGAAACTGACGCATAAATTCATTTCCTACAGTCTATTTGTGGACGAGTTATACATGTTTGCAAATACAACATTTCGCAACAGATTTCTGGGTTATGCGTTTCTTTTTCAAATAGTATAGTTAACATAATCAATATCACTTCAACCTGACAAGTCACATCATCAATGAAAATATACAAACGGGACAATGCAATTCCCCTCATCCAAGAAATATGTGTTAAAAGCAGTCCTTTCAAGAATCAGACATATCATTATATTCACGTATCACGATCATACCGTTGGCCCACGCACGTAAGAAATTACACTCATAGGCTCGAATAGTTCTGTGGGGATGAGTACACTTTATCATTAACTGTGGATAACTTTGCTTCTTGTAGAAGGTTTTCTTTTGAAAATGACTTATATTTCCAAAAATGACACCTCTTTAAACGTTACATTCTAAAAGTGCTGGTTGGGAAGTTACTTGTCTAAAGCACGCTATGAAATCAAGTCATCTGCTCCTGAAGTGAAGGAGAGCCACAAAGTTAAAATAACTGTAGCATTCATAAATGGCGCATTTCAATGATTTCGGAAAACCCAATTTCAAATTATCAATGTTACAAATGCAATGATGTTGAAGGAAATCATCTCGTGTCTGCACTCATGTATCGCGAGCAAAATAAACTTTGATAGAAAATACATTGATGGTGTTTTTAGTGGCAAATTGCTTTGGTTGAAGGTACTAAACTGAACTCTTTATTGACATTTTCTTTTTCTTCTGGAACTATCGAAATAACATTGATCTGAAGCCTGGTTGAAAGACAGGTTGGGCAAAAGAAGGATTAACTTTGCTGTTATTGCCTTGACAATAAATGAGATGTGCTTGAGGAAAATTGCCACTCATGTTCTCAGCATTTTAAAAAAGAAAATACTCATTCGCGAAAGTTTGAACATGCAAGGTCGCGACTTGTGTAGATTAGAGAAGCGAGGATGCCTCTTTAGGAGCAATTTCGTTGATTTAAGGCAGTCTCTGTTAGAAAATTAAAACTACCATTAAATGTTTTTTATAGATAAATAGGCCACAGTGAGGAAACATCATATATCGAAAATACATTAGATCCAAAAGAAGAGAAACGCTTTAACAAAACTACCTTAGAAGCAACGGTTTTGTCAACCTATTTTACCATGTACTAAAGTTGGGTGAAGATAATAGACATATTAAATGGTGCAAGTATTACTACAGTATTTATTACATTGATTGTTATGGAAGGGGGTATGTGAACGTGACACTAATGGACTGTACTGTGAGGTTCCCTGTGCACAAGTTGAAACATATTTGTATTGTTAAGTACCAGCATAACTAGAACTTGTATATGGTTCGGAATGAAACCAGTAAGAATACCACACACACATAACGATAACGTAAATACGCGTATGATGATACATACATACATACATACATACATACATACATACATACATACATACATACATACATACATACATACATACATACATACATACATACATACATACATACATACATACATACATACATACATACATACATACATACATACATACATTTGTATAGCGCCGATATCCAGTACAACTGCTCAAAGGCGCTTCGTTTTTCCCTCGATCATTGGATATCCATAACAACGGCACATCGTATTTTGTTTTCAATCTCAACTCCCTGGGGATCATACAATTCTTGCTGCCTACTAGGCGCACCGAGTTAATGTGGATTTTCCATGCTTATGAGGTATCCATTCACAGCTAGGTGGACTGGGACACATAGTCACATTACTTTGTCCAAGTTCACTGCACGTTGCTGTACCCGCCACTAGGTGTTTGCACGTATTCATGTGGCAACCATCTGGTCATCTACCAACGGATTCGTGGGTTCTTTTAAGTGCACAGGGTTGTGTACTCTACACTAGAGGTTGTGATGTATTAAATACCTCTATCTGTTTAGCAAAAGCTATCATCCATCTTTTATAATCTTTCTTCACACTTGTTACCATATTGATAAATATTTTGATTTGACAAGTAACCAGGAATGGTTTCGTTGCAGCTTGTAAATACTGACGAATGGTTTCAGTTCAGACAACACAACTTGCTAATTAACTTAGCATTAAATTACAATTACGTTAACCCGGATCAGAAATATGTCACTTTTCACAACAAGCAGACAAAGCATTGTTTGAAAGTGATCGCACGAATCGATTGGAAACATTTGAATGCATTATTGCTACATCCGAAATCAGCTTAACTGCATGAATGCATTGTTCTGTAAAAGTAAATAGTCTTAGGTAGACGATAAATTATTGGTAAGCTCTGTTTATGGCATGCCAGCATTGCTGTGTGACTAAGAGAGTTCTGCCCCTAAAGTGGAACATGTAAGGAAGACGTGTGTGTCTGTGTCATAGGCATAGACACGTTGGCTTCACTTGGCCATATACTGGAAAAGGAGTGATACAGGCTTCCTGAAATCGCTATTGGGTGACTGTGGCGAAATTAGGCAGCATTGATTGAAGAAAACGTCCACTTCGAAATGTCCCACCTTAGCCCTATCATCAAAATTCAAAATCTACTGTAATATGTCACTAATGGTTAAAGTGGGTTCCCAATTTGTTCATTATTATCACTCACCTTTTATCTAGAAACTTCGATTTTGGAAGTTTAGAGACATTTCAAAGTATGTACATGTTCAGCAATGTGAAAACGTATTGTCAAGGGATGCTTTATACTATATTAGACAGGTTGGCAAGGTTGCAAACAATCCACGTCACTGTGTTCAGAAGACATGCAACAAGTCATAAAGTCCGGCCAACAATTCAGTTGTTCTCTTTTTTCATCAACCAGCCATAAGGGAATTCCTAGAATATTGTTTGTTTCACCAACATTTAAATCATCATTGATCCTTTAATTCTGCATTACTATGTGTGCAATTTTACTTCATAAATATTTTCAGTGCAACAGATATCTTTGATATGAATACATGTCTTGAAAGTAAATCTGGATATATCAAGAATAGCTATGAAAATAATCCATTGAAGAAATAACTACGTAACGCTGCGATAGACAAAAGCTATACAAACAGTTTGTGGCAGAGAGAAACAAGGTACAGGTTGTCATAGACACAGGTGCGGGCTGGTGCAGGCTTGTGCAGGCTTGTGTAACCTGGTAATATGTAGTTTTACGGCTGGTGTCCACGTATGGTATTCTGTATGATTGTGGTAAATATTAAGCAGGCATTTTAAAAAATCTAATTATGACACGTAATGAGGTATAATCCTCCCTATTTTGACAGACTGACTGAGTTTAGTTTTACGCCGCTTTTAGCAATAATCTAGCAATATCACGGCGGGGGACACCAGAAATGGGCTTCACACATTGTGCCCATGTGGGGAATCGAACCCGGGTCTTCGGCGTGACGAGCCAACGCTTTAACCAGAAGGCTCCCCCTCCCCATTTTGAACAACAGACATATTTATTCACAGTATTTGTAGAATAGAAAGCAGTTGCCTCTTAAAAAGCCGTTTCACTTACGAGTGAGTGAGTGAGTTAGAATGGTTTTAGGCCGCTTTTAGCAATATTCCAGCAATATCACGGCGTGGTACACCAGAAATGGGTACCACAATAGTGTACCCATGTGGGGAATCGAACCCAGGTCTTCGGCGTGACGAGCGAATTCTTTAACCACAAGACTACCCCACCGCCCGTTTCACATACGAATTATCAAAAGCTATATTGAACAATACACAATGTATTTTGAGAGAAACAGAAAGCTGAGTAACGGACGTACCATGCAGTCAATTACACGAATGCAAGGCTTGGAGCAGTATAGCATCCTGCACTGTAGTTTTCTACTTCAAGAAATGAAAACTAGAATGATTCCTTTTTGCCCCAAATGTCATCAAAGTAAGAAGCAACAGTTTTTCATATTTAAAAGTGCAATACAAGTTCATAGATTACATTTGCTCGAACAATCTTCCAATATCGAGCGAAGCAAATCCAATAGTCTTGGAAAAGATTAACGTTGCATTAGACCTTAGGCTAACATCAGTCTTTTATAACGTTTTTTTGCTGTTTTTGTGCATGTTGGGCAAGACTTTGTATAAATGTTTTTGAAGAAACTATAGCATCTGCTAAACCTGAGATGGTATGCACTGACACAAATACATTAATCAATAGGATTGTACTTGATCAAGGTTTGTAGTTTTGTCATGTTGGATGTTCAAAGTCCTTATTATTGGGCGCCTGAGGTCTGAGGTTTCAAGAATGCCATCTGTGATGTAAAGAAGCAGTGTCATATGACTGCTTTGTGCCACAAATCACAAAATGATGAAGGAAGTGCGAACAGGGAGTACATTGCAGTTTCAGACACGAAACCGACTAGTCTTTATTACAGATTAAACAACCAAAGATGCATCAAAAAACAACCTCATATAAATTCGAAAGACGCAATCTTCAGATGAAAGCCAAACAATTGTTTGATTGCGTAGTATTAATAAACTTAATTTTATCACAACGAATTGTATTTATTTGATGCAGAAAAGTTACCGAATTTCGGCTAACGTACTAAACGTTGTATACTCATGACGCGATGTCCGTTTGGGATCAAGTAATGGTAATTATAGACACAGAACGTCATTGCGAGCTCTCATTAGCTCAAGTATAATTTTTCAATTCATCATATCAGATATAATTGAACACATTTTCAAGCCTCCCATGTCAATGGTATTTCATACTCTCTGATACTTGACGGCACCTCGGCAAAATACTAGTATTCAGCCTTGTGTGATTACGTGTAGTGCTTTGTCAGTTTGTGATTACATGCTGTGTGGACGTGGATTATGCCATTCATTTCAATGTTACTCATGCTTTGCTATCTTGTCGAAAAGGTGACTTTACCGTTTGAATACCAAGCACGAATTTTACACTGATTGCTTTGGATATTTTTGCAGTTTGTTTGCCATCGATTATTGATACATGATCTCATGATTTTTAGCATGATCATGCTGAGTGTTCGCGTCTTGATTAGACATATAGCGAAAACAGCAAATACTCCGATTTATGCTGTACATAGTGATGCCAAACATAACATCATCAACAACGACTGAAAGTACTCCGTTTAGATTTAATTGAAGAGGTTTGTTTATCCACGCACGTAAATAGTCCAGTGTATCTATCCCAGGTTCCAAAATTAGCGTGATGACCCCTTCTCTCATTATGTTATCGAACACATGGATTTGGCAGCTGAGCCAATATTGATCGAATTCATTAGGAATTTTTAGATTTGTTACCAATCATTGATAGATATCTTTACACTCTGTAGTGTTTTCATGGCAGTTCAACGTGTCTTGATTGGACACATTTGCCTGCCCCTTTAGCTTTAATGATATTAAGTTCTGTTTATTCATGATATTCATAGGCGCAATGGCCCAAATGAAATTAGAAAGTTTACACTAGTTGGAAGAATCGGTTCGTTTGAAATGTCAGTGCTCGCGGAATAACTTGTAATTATAGTCTCATGTCAGTGAACATAAAATACACGTTGTTGCTAATCAAGTAAGCATCTTTCTTAAATATCAAATCAAACCGTAGTTCATTTGAACAAGCTCATTTTAAGATAACATTATAATTGGATGTAGCTTTTCAAGATGATATGCGTAACACCATCGTGTAAAACCCTTCAGTTCACTGATTTCAAATGCACTGTTTTCAATTGCATATGAACATCTTAGTGATTGGACCTGTACAGCCTCCAAAAGAGAAACGAAATGGTTCGAAATAGTTTCTGAGGATCTTCCTGGAACACCCGGGATGAAAGTTGAAAAGTAATGAAAGTTGAATTCGAACTGTTTGTTTTTAGCAGATATGTGTAAACTTCTAGAAATAAAATCAAAAACATATTTCTTTTCTTAATATCCTCTTTAATTAGCGCTGCTCTACAAGGCGTTACACGCTTTCTGCTATTCATAATAAGACTTTCATCTTTGACAGAAAACAAATGTACTGAAGTTCACAGAAAAGTGTCATATGTCAAAACAAATGAGTTCAATAATTATCCTTTCACGGACAAAACCATTAGCCATGCATAATTGATTATTCTATGACGTATATTACGTATGTAATATACACGATTTAAAATATATAGTAAGAAACTAGAGTCCTTTAATATATAAAGACCACATGTTATACACCTTTAACATCATAAACGGTTTACTCTACGGAGTCACGATAATAATTAATAATTATCTGCAAGTGGAGAAAACAATGCTCTTGAGGGCAGAACCTTGTTCGCTTTTACCAAAAATACTAAACTATCAGTTGATGTTTCCTCGTTGGCAATTAAACTGACTGACTGTAAATTTACTCTCATAAAAAAGTTGACTTAATTCGACTGGGAATAGACACACAAAATACTACTAGATTTGTTAGTACGGGTTTCTTCATTCCTTACGATGATGCAGCATCCCACTGGAGCGTAATAGGATTACCATTTCCTACATTGTTAATTGGGATTTACATCTGTTTGCAACAAGGTATCAGTAATCATATTCAGTGTCACTTCACTCTAGATATCTGTCTTGGTCTACTAGGGCTCTGTTCTCTTTAGCATGTGTTAGATTCCCGAGAGCTGTTATATATGGGTGGACACATTGATATGAAGAGACACTCTTTGCCTCATCATGTATTACTTACCAGACTTATGTGCTTCAGGCATGAGCTTGAGAAGTCTATGGGTTTCATTAATGACATTGCAATTGCACGATTACGATGTACATCCCACGAATTAAATATAGAAAAAGGCAGATATGATAATGTTCCACGAGAAAATAGACTGTGTATGTTATATGATTTATTACTATCATTTTATATTAGTTTGTCCGTATTTTCAGAATTTAAGAATGTTAAATATCCCTCCATGTTAACGCATAAATCACCGTGAATATTAATTAAAGTTATTGTTGAAAACAACAAATCCAAATTTACAAATTGTTAAAAAATCTATCAACGTACATCTATCATGGGTTCAACAGTAGAAAATCTGTTTTAAATATTATGTGACTGTACACACTTGTATTGTACTATAGGCCTGTGGCCTCTTCGGTACCCTGAACAAAAGAAACTGAATTAATGACATTGTGAGAATTGTTCATAAATACGGTTTGTTCATAAATACCTGTGCGTGCACCAAGCTGGGTAATTGCGCAGGAGGAACCAGCCTGCAGAGCAGCAGCTAACTTTGTGGTGGAAACCCGTGTTGTGATGAAGGAGAACCAGAGTAATAGTGACTTGTGCCATAGGTGTGGTCTGTTTTACACAGATATTCTTACCCATATTCTCCAGCACTGTGATTACTTTACTGACTTCCGCGATGAACTGTGGTGTATGGGTCATGGGTATTGGCAGTGTGGAATTCAGTGTACATCTCCACAACCTTAATGACTGGGATTTCACACCGCGCATGTTATCCTGTGTGACTAGCTTTAATCTGTGTACAGGTGACAGAGATACTTTTGCGGCAGTCTGTGTGCAGTATGTCTGAGATCTGTTGGTGTCACATGAATATGAGAACTGTTATGGTACTGACTGTGCATATGCCCAGCGACTATTGCTTGAAAAATAAATATGTATATATACCATGATGCCCTTGTACTCTTCACACTGGAGGAAATACATTATATATATATATTATATATATATATATATATATATATATATATATATATATATATATATATATATATATATATAGTCACAGTCACGCAATTTTCATTTCATAAGCGATCAGTGCAGAAAGACTTTACAGAATTACAAGCTTCTAGAATTCTCAACGGAGTAAAAATTAAAAACACACAAAACATATGATTGTGAATGCATTCATTCTTTAATGGTGTATATTGTTAAGTTTATTTGAGTTATATTCTTTTCCTACAATAACGAACCCGGAACAGTGAAACAACTTGTAATTCTTTATTTTGTATAGATATAATCCAATAAGCACTAATACCAATAGCATTGCAATAACATAAGTAGATTAAAGCACATTTGTGGGTGTTAACGGAAATATGAATCCGTTTAAACTACTTAACACCAGTCTAAATCCATCACCTTGCAGCATCACGAGAACAAGACTTAAATTACTGGAAACTGACGCTGTGTCTGTGAGGAAATTGGTTGATTACACAGGGGTTAGTAAGCTCCTGGAACCGTCACTCCACCCTGACATGTGGGACCCAAACTTCATTAGCTGACGACTGTTTGATTTTTACTGATGTCGAATCTTGGGGAAATATAGGATCCTCGTTCATTTTCAGGTAATCAACCTTGCCACTCTAACCCGCTGTTTTAGTGCACATGAAATGCGGACGGTGTTTTTTCTGAGCAGTCAATTGAGAAATACTACCAAAGGATAGCCTTTCTTCGCTGCTAAACTCCTCGAATAATTTAACTGCATTAATCGTAGAAACAAAATTAGTTTTCAAGTGTGATGTCTGTTAAATAGAACTGAAAATAGTTTGGCATAATGAGTAAACTTTAGATAACTGATCGCCATAAGATCACAGTAAATATTTGAACTGCTCCATACATCCAAATAATTCATACCATACATACAAATTCGTACATTTACTTCACACCAAAAGCACTACTTCAACACGATACGACTACATATGGTCCCTTCCAGATGGAGTATGTTATCTACGATGTAACATACCTATAAGACACATCGACACATCCCGAACAACTGCAGCATATATTTGGCAAGACTACATTGTGTTATAAAATGGAATGAAACGCTATGTTCCAAGAAAAGATTTTTTTCGACACGTGGAATGTGTAAAAAGCTGTATTTTCAATCCAAATTAGCAACATTTTTCCTCGAACATGGATTAATCAAATGTTGGGAACCTGATACAATAACAGCTGTAAAGTTTACAAAGCTGGTGCTTAAACAAAATTAACTGATATACTTAAGACTATCATAATCCGATTAAAGATTGGAAATAGAACAAAGAAACCAATATCTCGTTGTATTAATATTGTTTTGAAAACAATAAAACACTCATAATGTATGCCTGATTAAAGATCTAAGGTTCTTCGTGCTAACAACATCTGTGTGTCATTCTTCTTTCCTTATATACGCTGAATTGAGTCTCTGCCGCCAGTTCAGGTTAAAAAGGTCAAGGCATTATCAATTGATTCATCTTGAGTTTTTATGTTCATTGGAAACTAAAACCGATCTTTTTAGTATCTTCACGACTAATAAAAACACCACTATTTAGGATGACCACTCATATGACATGTCAATAAACAGGACACATTATGTTTTTAACCTAGGTTTTAACTGATGAATAACCTGGTTCCCGTTGTTTGACGAATATAGAATATTTTTGTACATTGTATAAGTTCATCGACACGTAACACGAACGTGCATTTGACTCAACAATGGTTTTAAACTTCTTGGCAGACAAATGTGGGAAAAGTACCCCAAAATACATGTTTGTTCTGCTACCCCCGGTTTGGGAGGGCTTTGTTCTTGGCAAAATATAAATGTTGACGTAACGTCAAGAATATAAGATATATTTGGATATTATATAGAGATGTTTGGACTAATACAAAGAACTGCGATGAAGGACATGAACACAGTTGATGTGCTCACAGGTAAAAGGACATAACCCTTTGCCCCCACTCAAGAAATTTCTGTCAAGACCAGAGTCGATTGCACTATTTCGACTCCATCATGAGCATATGTTGGTGAATAAATATTGATGATACCAGGTGCTCGAATAGCTAAGCGTATTCTGCCCCACCGGTGGCAAAGGCGCGTCAACTGTTCATCTGAAAACATTTGGAAACACTAGGAACCGTCACTCGAACTCTGGTCAATAATCAGCGTCGTCTTCATTAGTAAATCATCAAATATCAGCCGTCACATGTCAGTCATGAAGCATGCTTCATAGTCAATCATGGTAAGTTAGTCATCAATTAATTACTATGAATGAGCCATATGTATTATCAGCAATCAACCAATCATTAATCTCATTAACAGTGCAAACATACTATCGACAGCAGTCACGTCACCATTATCGTCAGCAGTGAGTCGCTATCACCATTTAAAGGAAGCACAATAAAAGTAACATTTCGTAAAAGAAGAATCCCACTGCTCAAATTCTTCTGTGGTGTATTGCCTTTTTCAGTCCCGTTACATAATTTAAAGCAGTGATGATCTGAAGTCTCCTGATCAAAGACCGTCATCTCCAAAGACTCCTGAAATGTCAAAGGGTCGAAAAAAGATAAAAGATCAATATTTAACAATTAAGAAGGAATGGAATCGTGTTGCCTTGCACCAAGAAAAGAACAAGGAGTCAGGGACTTGTGAAACTAATGATGTTGGGAATGAAAAGTTACCACACATGACTGAAAAAGCGTTCGTTTAATTCTGCCGTATTAGGGATGCTACACTTTCAAATTATGCATTTTCCACACATAAAAGTGTTTTTCTACAAATGATCTGTTGTTTAACCTTCAAAATAATTACCGTTTCTGGATCTCAAGGGACAATATTACTTAAATGGAGCTTTTGAAGTCGCAATGTATCATTTCATCATGCCGACTGCACCAATACATTCGTCATCAACTTTAATAATTGAATTCTGCGCAACCCAGAAAGTAAATCGAGACATGTTACACAATTCGTTGTCACCTGATCTTATAAATGATGAGTGGGTATTCTGAGTTTGCAAACAATCTGTATTATCACATTTAGATACTCTAAGAAATCTATCTTCACACACTGTGTCCATGAATGGAATGGAACTAAAATATGTGGCGCTACGAGCGACCGCTTCAACCATTGAACGTCAGGTGAACTAACACAAAGTATGCAGACAGTTAGCAGACAAACAAATGCCTGATAGCGTGACCAGCCTCACACGCTCACACGTTTCCCTGTGTACAAAATAGGTTGGTCGGGACCTATTCTGACAAGAAATTTCAACCTATATTGTGATTGGTCTAAACCATAACTGTGCTTCTAGTTTCACCACAGTAGTAAGCACGATTTGTATCACTTCGTGACCTCTTTCATAATTATTTTGACACGCCTTCATTTAACTGAAGGCACTGGAATTCGCCGGGTAGAAAATAAGTCTTTAAGTTGCCACAGAATGGTAATACTTTGGTTAATATCTTACATTTGCGGTATTTAATATTACATTCTGTGATAGCATGTGTCGTAACTGTCTTAGATTTAATAATTCAGGCGATACCTCACTCAGTGACTATTTAAATTAAAGTTCGTTTCGTCATCATTTGTCATCAAAAGTAATTACTTACATTCTCTCTGAGATTATCACATCTGCATATAAAGTGTTCTTAGAAACTCTGAAATGCTGTTATGCATTAATGTGCGTGTTTATGTCAGCGAGACTGAAATTTGTCTTCCTGCAGACCTGATGTGCAATAAACACGACTGCGGTTATAATATGCAATTGAAACATTGAGTGTAATGGGAGCACTTGCTAAAAACAAACATACGCCGTGAGAAACAAAACCATTAACAGAGGGCCTGTGGTGATTTAACGATAAGCTGAACTGTCAATTTATGACACTTAGTGGCCGTATAGCCACTCAGCTGTGTGAATGCAATTTTGTCAAACCGCAGATTCCTTCTCATTGAAGAAGAGATGCGTCCTAGAAACCTATCAAGGTGTCATTAAGAGCTTAGGTTTAAAAAGACCCTGCAAGTTAATGGCTCAGATCGGGAAAATAATGTTAGTCGGTTTGTTTGTGTCATATGTAAATACAACTGGAACACTTCCAGCTAGTTCAGCAACTATGCACATATTAACACAGCGTCATCATGGGAAGTGTTCTTTTATGCTGGTTTGATAGCAGTTTGATAATTTTTAATTACAGCTGAAGAGGAGCAGAGATTCCAGTGGGTAGGAGTATGAAAACCGTTTCGGAAATATCTTTGTTATACAACAAACTGTGGGTCAATATGACTCAACATACTTATACGCTACTCAGGGTATGGTGAATCTCATGGACTTCAGTATACAAGCCGAAACATCGACCCAGTTCAATTAAACTTGAAGCGTCAGTGCAAAAGAATTCTTAGTATTGACTGTCCCAAGAAAGAAAAAGGAAAGGAAATTGCATTGCTTTGCCAGCTTAGGCAGAATCAATAGGACTCACTCCAACCTGAGAGTAGTGACGATACTTGACGTACCAAGTGCTTTTTAAAATATGTTGTACATGTCAACCCCACGGATGCATACTTTTTCACGGACATGTATGTTAGTGTTCAGGCTTTGAAGGATGAAAGGCTAAAAACCCTTTAACAAGTAGTAATTCCCTGTTTTGAATATTGGTAATACATCTACCGGTTACAGGAAGCCATTCATTAGACTTCACTGAGATGTCGTTGCTTGAAGGGTAAATTAGACTGTATATGATGGTCTCAGTCAGGCAGTCATATTGATGGAATACCAGGAAATCCATTTTGGCAGAATGGATCATTCGTAAAAGAAATATAAAGCCGTGCTGAATTTCTTTGATCACAGCACCATAACTCATAACTCGACCTTCAAGGTTGGGTTTATCGATGAAGTTTGGAGGACATTCTAGAGCCACGGTTCATTAATTGATAAATAAAAATATTGCAGTAGAAGCACTTGCATCAGTGGCGGTATCAAAAGTGACAATGCGATCAATAAGTGAGATTCAACACAGCACGGAACTGTATTTCTCTGGGAAAAATGAACAGTGAAAGCGCCGAAGTTTATAACACAACATACTACGACCACAACTTTGTGTACGCATTTGGTTGTGGATTTACAAACGTAAATAATTCTGTGGGGTGCATGTGCCTGTTTCTTCTGAGTATGTAGCTGAAGACGAATTTGTCCTTCTCAAATAGGGCACAAAAGACAGCAGTGTTGTACCAGTCGTCATAATTTCTTGAGCAAATTTCATTGATTTTTGTGTGTTCCAATCTTATGGTCATGGGTAAGAATTATCAAATTCCTAGTTGTTGGCGCTTTGTCAGTCATGTTACATAAATATACATAGGAAATACTTTGACTAATTCACTAATACGAGTTAAAATGTTTTCCCATATGGAATTCATACGAAAAGAGAAGACGAAAATAGAACCTTTGAAAGGCAGCCTTTTGTAGTTATTACAAAACAAAAATTATTTTTGTAATAACGTTTTTTGTTATGGTTTGTTATGTGTTAGTACACACATTTCAAGATATTTCTTCCTCGTATTTTCGTTCATCCACCAACCATCATGCGATTTTGAGGCAGTCTGACTTTTAATCATATTTGCCCCTACATTAGTTAAAATGTCATTCTATTGCAGTTTCGTACTTCTTTTGAACTATCGTAAAAGTGTTTCAGCTTTTTCTTTAATAATAATAATTGGCCACTTATATAGCACTGCAGGGACACTCCAAGCGCATACGACATGGTGGACACTATTACCCCTGATAACCCAAGCTGCTTGTGAGGCGCTAGAAAGTTAATAGTCACATGACGTATACCACCGGGTACACATTTTCTGCTGGGTGAACAGAGTCAATGATGAATTTGTAATTTGTCATTTGTTATATCACATTGATTAAGTGATAGTTATTATGGGTTACAATGTTTAAAGTTTTGAGTGTGGGTTGTGGCTTGCATCTCGCATCATATATGGTCAATGGCAATAGTATTTGTAGCGGCATGCCTTTTTGTTAGCGCCTCAGAGTTGCCTCCCTTGACAACTTGTTGACTGGTCATGCCGTGGAGTTTTCCACCGATTTTGATAACATTCTGAGTGGATAATGATGCTGCCTAGCTTTGCTAGAATGCTCGAGAACTGTGTAAGAGCTATACAAAGTCGGGTTGTTGAGTTGTGCGACGGGGCTTTTGACATGACTGGATTTATACACATCTGTCTGTCAGTTGTTCAACATTTCAAGACTGACCGTGCCTGTCTATTTAAACGCTGTCATTGTAAACAACCTTCAATCAGTATATCTGCTGTAAATGTCAAAACTGTGGTGAGTTAATGTTTATATTTGTGACCCAGTATTGTAGTTTTGTGACTCAACTGCACTGTACTAGAAATCTGTATTGTCATTCACTGTAGCTTGCTCATATGTTTGTAAATTCTAAATGTCTGTCTTCTATTTTGCTGGTTCAAAGGGGACTTTAAAACTTTTGTCAGGGCAAATTATTAACCATAACAACCAGGAAAAGCTCACACCCGGTAAAATCATTATTTGATAATGATTCTGATAATGATTCATAAACTCATTCTTAAGATAAGTGAGAATCGAACGTTTCACACTTTTAAGAGCGATTTCTGATGGATTTGGGAATGGTTTTGTCCCTTTTACATGTATGTATGGTTACGTTTATAGAATGTTTTTGCCTTTTTGGTACTTCAGGAACATCCATTTCTTTAAATGAATCGTCGGGCTTAAAAACATCTTTTGACACAATCTAAACATGCAGACGGTAATTATGTCAAATCTTATTATATGCATAACAAAGCTGATGTTTTCTTCTATGTATAATGCCTTTGTTTTTCGTATGCCTATCTGTGGTACTTGTAAAAGTTGTATTACCAAGAGAGGTGTTGGTCCACTAAAATTCAAGATTAAATTGACGAAACATGTAATAAAACCAAAACAAGTTCAAAACTCGATGTGTTATGTTCCAACCGCTTCTTTTTCATCCATGTATTCTTTGCCACTCAGAATTTTTCTTTCCATTGTGATGCACCTTCGACATTATTTGTGCTTGTTGGCCTATTGTATACCCCAAAGAGATGCTATGTTATGACTTCGTGATGCAGATGAATACGTCTTATACATGCGGCTACACACTAAAACACCTTTTCTCTCAACAGAGTATTAGATAATGTCACATTTCCCCCACAAATATGATGAAATACCCTTGCGACTAATAACTACTGAACTTTATTCGGCTGACTTGCTGACGACACTGTTTTTGTTAATATTTCACGGGCGATTATTGGGGAGCTTGACGATTAATCGCCTTCAGTAAATAAATTAACAACTATTCCAGAGCTTCTTAAATTGTGTTTGACATTTTTAGTACAACGTCAAAAGAATTTTAACTCACGAGATAAAAACTGAAAGAGAGTGTTTAATGAAGATGATTCGATGTAATGCATATCAGATGCCAATGCTCTCAAGTACAAGTAAATTAGTAAGGTTTTGTTCCGCTTTTAGCACTATTCCAGCAAGAATACATCGGGGGACACCAGTAAATGGCTTCGCACATTGTACACATGCGGGGAATCGAACCAGGGTCTTCGTCGCGAACTCTTTAACCACTAGGCTACCCCACTGCCTCTAAATAAAGTGAAGTTGCTGCTATAATATTACCAACTTTTAAGGAGTGCCTGCCTGCTAATCATCCATGATACACCGACTGACAAGATGAACTACAATGTGAAGGCAAGAGGCATCACAGTCCATACAATGAATGTTTCATATGAATAAAATTACATTAAGGGTTACTATTTTGGGTGGTTAAAAGGCTTCAGCCCACATGTATGTTGGAATTACATGTTATGGGTTCGAGTTATGATACGTGGTTGTATCACCAAGGATACTTCTAGCTTTAGTTTGCAGCTTCTCACCATGTTAGTTGTGAAGTTGTAAACATCTTTGATATGAATCATTTATGCGGTAATAATACTATCAAAACTAACAATCATTTAACAAAGAACGTTATAAGAGGTATAGTCTTGAAACCAAGAAAGGCTGGGATAACTTTGAAAATACTTAGTGTGGTCAATGAAATATTTCACTTAACGTGATTGGTACAATCATGAAGCTCAGCATCGCGTCAGTCAGATAGTTTGAAGACATAATGACAAGTCCATTCTCCTGTCACCAGAAAGAAATACGGCACTAATATACTAAATTATGAATATGTGTTAATGGAGCATGCGCACATGGGCGAGCTGATACACAGAAAAATGTTAAAATCAATTTTCTTGATTAATCTTTCTATTTTGATGGATTTCAAAAACAGAAACAAACAGGCACGATATTGAAATAATAACCACTTCTACCTGTTCACAATTTGTTGATAAAGCATCAGACTTCTGCAATATGAGTACTTTTTTCTGTATATGTTAAACATCCCATAGAAAATCTGTGTATATTTTGCATTAACCAACCAAAGCAAACCTGCACAAAATCAGCGTATATTTTTATTACTTAACCACGTTTTGACCTTAATGAGCTGATTGAGTCTTGTCTCTGACAAAATTCTATCTTCTTAAAAATTTGTTACGTCAGGGCTATATACATTGACGGTTCTTTAAGAAAATAAAGTGGGTGGAAGTAACAGTGGAACTTTAGTCACAAACAATTAGGAATTTACAACTAAAAATGTGTTTGTATGGTGATCATTCGGTGGGCGACCTGGCTAAGGCGCCAGGCTAGTGATCTAGTGAGGTTGAGGTGCCGGGATCGAGCCCACCTGTGACCGGGTGTAAAAAACTTGGAGTCAACCCCTAGTGTACAGTACACAACCCTGTGCACTTAAAAGAACCCACGAATCTGTTGGTATATGACCAGATGGTGGCCACATGAATACGTGCAAACAGCTAGTTGCGGGTACAGCAACGTGCAGTGAACTTAGACAAAAGTACTGTGGCTATGTGTCCCAGAGAAAGCCACAATAACTCGGTGCGCCTAGTGGCAGCAAGTGTTGTATACTCCCCAGGGAGCTGAGATTGACATCCAGTGATCGAGGGAAAAGATACCAGCGCCTTGAGCATGCACTAGTTGCGTGGATATGTGCGCTATATAAATATCCGATGATATTATAATACATCTACTTATCTTGCGTTTTATGAAAGATAATAAAAAATATGGATGTTTCTTGTATATTTTGGTGCAAGTGCACTGCCTTCCCCAGAGGTCTGTGATGCTGTTAAAACCCGATCTTATACAGAGGTGCTAAGATTTTGGGTTGAAATGAAGCGAATGTATCCATGCCATCAATGCTGCTCTAGTGCACTTTCAAATGACCTGAATGACCTGCATCTACAGAATGGGACTCTCCAGCTTCAAAACGTCCTTTAATATTGAATTTGTATTTTTATTGCAAGTGTAATCTGATTTAAAATTCCTTTCTGTGATATTTTCGTGCAGTTATAGAAATAAAACTACACAGGTTTGAAACGATTGCGCTTGGGCATTACACCAGGTAATGAACACGAGATGACTTCTGTCAATCAAATTTATTGCGTTTGTATTAAATGTGTCATGAATTATCAAATCAAACTTCCTCATTATCTCCTATGCGTTTCTTTTTCTGAAATGTGTAACTAGTCAAATTTATCGTAAGGTTATTACATTTAAATAATAAGCGTTCCTTTGAAAATCTGAAAAGTAATTATGCATTGACCTGTGTTTGTGTGCGTAAGGGAAGATGTCATTTAGCTTTATGCAGGTGTCCTCACGCACGGTGGGAAATACATAAGACTGCAATCATAATATGCAATCCAAATATTTAGTGTAATGGGAGCTGTTGCAGGAAACAAACATACGCCGTGAGACAAACCATTAACAGAGGGCTTCCTTTAGCGCATTGCTGAATGGCCAGTTGATGACTCTCAGTTCCGTGGAAGCAACTCAGCTGTGTGAATGCAATTTTATCAAATTACAGATTTCTTCTGATGAAAGAAAAGAAAGCCATTTTGACGACATAAGGAGCTTAGGTTTAAAAGGATCCTGACATGTAATGGCTTTAGGCCAGAAAGTAATGTTAGTCAATGAGTTTTAAAACACACTTACATACACCTGAGACACATTCAGGGGAAGGTTAAACTGTATGGGGCACTTCAGTCAGTTCCGCAACGTGTCATCCTTGGAATGGTAAAATCATTCTATCTTGATTATTGTTTTTGTAATCTGTACCTTTGATGTTGGTTACTGATACACTAATGGTGCTGGGACCCGATGCATGACGGTTGCAATATAATGCAATAAAGTAAATGAGTGAATAACCATCGCTTTAAACAACATTTGTGCGATAATCGAGTCTGGACCAGACAATCTTGTGATTGATACCATGAGAAACCACACCTGATCGGGTCAGGTTCGCTGGTTCACACGTCATCGGATCCCAATTGCGCAGATCGATGGTCACGATGTTGATCACGGGATTCTCTGGTCCAGACTTGATTATGTACAGACCGCCACCATATAGCTGGAATATTGCTGAGTTTTAGTTGTAATTGTGATATTCTAGTTGTTTTACTGTCCTTCGTAGACAGGTTTTTATCATATACATATATTCTATTTCAATGTCAAATATGTTCTCGTCACGATATGGCTGAGATATTGCCGATGTGACGTTAAATATTAACTCACTCACTCACTCATATAGCTGGAATATTGGTGAATGCGGCATTAAACAACAAGAAGAAGTAACTATAGATTATATGGACCATATAACTTGACCAACCATCAAACTAGCAGGACTTACTGAAATTACATGATGTGGTTGTGAGATGAAGGACACGACTTTTAAGTTTCCAAAGTACGGGTGACCAAGGGCTGTTGGATGCGCTGCTGTGTGATGTGCAGATCAGCGTACATTTTGGCCATAGACCGACTATTGATCTATAGAGATTACTCCACGAGTGCCTTTCAGACACCATTTATCTTACGATTTGTTTTATTATGTATCTAACGAACGAAAGTGCAGTTATCTCTTTCTCACAAGACCTAAAATTGCATCGTCTATTTTAATGGTCCCTAGCATGGTGAACTATCTTCAGTTTCTGGTGATCTTTAGCCCGTTTTATATTGTATTGTCCATAATATTTGTTTTATTTTAAAGTCTGTGATAATCTAGTTATTTTAGTGTCCTTTGTTGACAGGATTTTACTCACTCACTCAATCACTCACTTTATTTCTGGAGAGAGGTGGGAGGCAAACAGTTGTTATACAAACCAATAATAACGATTTGAATCTATGATCGTTTGTAAAACAACTTTTATCATAAGTTGAATAAAATTCTGAGAGTTAAATGTTCAATTGGCAAGGTAAAATTATAAGGATTTGCAATCTTAATTTCACTTTATTTGATTTATGTTTTGTTTAAAGTGAAATTCATCGTACGTTTTCACTGCAAACAGACTATAGAAGTAACCAGGTAGTGATTTCCACAATTGGCTTGATATAGTATTGGGCGACAACTATATTATTAATGTCATTTTTAGAATATAAGTGTTTGGCATGGTGTCTGACGTCATGATACCAAAAGCAGGAAATCCAAAATGAGGCATCTTCTACTGGGAAATGTTCGGTCACTGACAATGACAAGTCGTTACTGAAAGTTGTGAAAATGTCACATTGTTAGTAAATATCCCGATCTTCTTATAAATGCAAGAAAGTACCCTTGCGAATAATACTTGCTAAACTGAGTTGAGGCTATTTAGTTGATGACACTAGCTCGGTTGTTCTCCTTATTCCTTGCTGGGAAAGCTTGCCAATCAATCATGTTCTGTAAATAAATTAAAAATTATTACAGAGCTTGTTGGACGGCGTCTGACATCTTCTCAAGGAAGTCAAATGATTTAGAATCAGACCCAACAAAGTATGAAATTTAAAAGAGAATGTTTGCTCAGGAGAATTTGATGCAATGTCCACGCTACCATACAGGCAAATACAATTGAAGCTGCTGCCAAGAAAATACCAGCTTATAAAGCATTAAGTGTGTGAATCCCCAGGTGCCTCAACTGACATGGTGGACGTAATAATCTGCGGCAGTTTTAGGCCATAGCATCATGCTTCAATAGTTTCGTTGGAACTGAATACTTCTTGCCTATAGAACACGTAGTTGTCTTCTCCGAACAAAATACCAGGCTCAACAACAACAAACAAAAGGCGGACAAAGGATAAATAGAGAATCTCACCCAAGTGTGTATTGATGTCAATTTTTCACCATGAGTTGATAAAGTCCCAGGCTTGCCGAGGATATGTGTACGTTTATCAACGAGTGTTGATATATTTGATATCAGAAGACATGAGGGTGAGATTCTATTTATCGTCAAAAATCACTCTTCATTAGTTTTCCATATCTGAATACGCTACTGCCATTAGACTTGCAATGCGGCGATGTTATAGCATTGTGACGTCATCAAGTTAATGCCGTCATAGCAGTGTGATGTCATTAGGTTTTTGACGTCATAGCATTAGGAGTCATGTAATTGATGATGTCAAAGCATTGTGATCTCATTGAAGACGAATTGAAGACGACAGAGCAGTGTACAAAATCTACTGTCAAAACGATATCTCCTAGGAGATCCTAGGACATATCGTTTGATCTCACACAAGCAACATCTCCAGTGGAATACAGTTTCGGATGATAAAATCATCGACCTACCGGTCTTCACGCAGACGCTCTATCCACTAGACGAGAGAGACAGTCGGTTTTGTTCAAAGACATGGTAGTATATATATGAAGTCATCATTTGTTTTAATATCTCCACAGGTCAGATAACACCCAGCACAGGGAGAATTGTGGCTTATGATTAACACGAGTAACACTGATAGTCAACTGGACACGATAAAGGTCACAACATAAATCCCATATTTTGTGTACATCAGAAAATTTCCTCGGACTGCAATTTCACTTTTGTCATATGAAAGTCGTAACACAGAGTGATTACTTGATGAAGTTTTAACCTGAAGAAAGTCGATAAACAGTAAAAACAGGTGAGATGTAAATGTGCGTTAAACTGTTAAAGGTCTTCATGTACATATATGCAGACATATCTTCAGTTAATGTGTCATTGACATCTCTTCGCGAATCTTGATGATATGTCCCAGTCGGGTTTTCAAATAGACAATTACAGTTCATACACCGTTTTCCCCTTAAAGCGTTCTATAATCTCCAGGGACACATGGCCATAAAAATATTTGTTTCACATGACGAAATGAATTGTTTGTTTACATGTACAAATTATAAGCTCATTGTATGTTCTTCTGAGCGTCCTAAATGGTTCGGATATTGAGAGACTGAAACGTGTTCCGCTCTGAGCCGATGTCTATTGTCAAATAAATGTGTTGCAGCATTCGTAGAATCAAAACAGGTTTCTTGTGTGGGCCGAGAATCATATTGTAAAAGGTAAATGATTTTAGGACCTTTAGGAAGGAACACAAAGGTCGAACTGATCAGCAGAGGGTAGACTTCCCGTAGACTGGTAGACAGATGTTAAAGTTTGTATATATGGAGGAGGTGGATTGTGAACAGCATGGTATGTCAGTGACAGAATTTTTAACTGCATCCAGTCTTCTAGACGTAGCCAACGAAAAGATTTGAGGACAGGTTGATTGTTATCTCTAAGCTAGTCCTACTCACTATCCTTTGTGCAGTGTTCTGCACTCTTTGCAATCACTGAAATTGATCTTTAGTGATACTAAAGAGGAGGCTATTGCAGTAGTCGAGACGAGACAGAATAACTGATCGCATGAGAGTTTCAGTGACATTCCTGATAGGATATGTCTACAAGCACCAATGTTCCTGATGTGATAATGGCAAGTTCCGAATAGATAGCTGATATGATCTTCCATGGTTAGAGAAGGGTCAAAGTATACGCCAAGATCTTTAACAGAGAATGAAACGGAACATTTTCTGCACCAATGCGGACACCCTCCACGGAACACTTGTGGAATCTGTTAGGTGCAGCAAATACAATGGCACTAGGCTGTTGTGTTTGGGCGTTTGATGTTGAATATGATGTTGGTGTGTTTTAGCACCCTTGTTTTTCGCTGTTTTTGACAATGTTTCATTTCACTCAAACTCAACGAATATTGAATATCAGTTGCTTCACTGCATTTTCCAACACGTCGTTTTAAGTGCCCATTAAGCACACACAAAGCTGCATTTACCTAAGAGTATAAACGACTTCACCACGTTTAAGTTTAAATATGACTATCAAATTTAAGGTTGTTCCCATACTTTTTGTTTGTAGTATATATTCTTAACAGTCACGATATAGCCGACATATGATAATGTGCCTTAATGTGCTCCATATTAACGCATTCACTCACGAGGCTCCAAACGTTGAACAGATCAAGAATTCCAAGTCCCAACTATATTATCCCACTTTTTGTGAAGGAAAAACACTGTTGACAACATATAACGAACGCTGTACACATAGGTCAGGACATAAGCCCCCTTGAGCATCAGTCAGGTGAGTGTAAAACCAACTGTATATTTTGAACAATAACCATTTGTCAGTAACAGAAAAGTAGACTTCTATATTACACATTTCTTCACATACAAATTTTCACAGCTTGCTTTCTTTCGTGATTGCCTCGGTACCTTTGGGACATTCTGGGACATATACGAGAACAAAGAATATCGATCTGAAACGTTTGAAAAATAACCGAGAAAGTTGTTGTGCACGAAACTTAACAGAAATGGATGAAAGAAAGAATTACACTATACACTACAAAATGTTTTTAAAATGTAATTATATTGCCTGTGTGGGTTGCATAGAAAATTACAAATGGCTCTCCAATTCAGAAATTGAGTCATGATTCTTAGGGAGAGTGCAATGGCTTCACGGCTTTGATAAAACAACACATAAAACATCATATGTGTATACGTTAGCACCCTCCTCAAGGGTGATATGGATTTCAACGACTCGTCCATTGCTTGTTGCACGTGCGTTTCCTGCACCGCCAAGGTTATGTGTACACGTGGTTTTGGGAAGAGAAATCATTGTGCAAGATGAATTCTGACGATGAGCTTTGTCGGGCCTCGCAAGAAGCGGAGGCAAGCCTTATCGATAACGATAGCGATTCTGAATTGTTTGAAGCATCTCAAATTATTGAAAAAGAAGTACAAGAAGAAGGTAAAACTGCTGAATGTTTTTATGAAGCTAATGATGGTGAAATTAAGAAACGTGCGTTGGTTGCTGTGCCTACTGACACCTGCGTTGTAAATTTCACACTGAAATAAATCTAAACATTCTTGTTCATGTTATTATTTTAGATTGACACCTGGACGGTATCGCCGTATTCACACATTTTTGACACTTTTATAGAGGTAATTTTTGACACTTTTATAGAGGTAATTTTCAAATATATTCAAACAATATTTGAAAATTACCGATGTCCAAAATTCCGTGGGGAGATAAGTCAATGACCGAGGCGAAGCCGAGGTCTGACTTATCTACCCTAGGTTAGACAGTCAAGCTGCCAAATAACATACCCGGTTGTTATCCACATATCAACCTCTGCACGTGCAGAAAGAAGGTTGATACAGAGAAAATCAACCTGCCAGAACAATGGACATAACATACCCTAGTGGTGTAACAAACAAACAAACACCGCTGGCAGTGGTAATATCACGTCTCTCTCTCCACTGCGTACCAATGTGATCATCAGCACATCCACACAGTATCATACATAATTACTCCTGCCATCTTTCATGTTCGCGTCGTTGAAAAGGCGAAGAAGCGATATGACATTTATTGTTTGCTAAATATGAAAATGTTGAAATGGACGATATGGGTTCTACAGATTGATCAATAATCTAATTCTTTACATAAACCATGAACATAAACCAGCAGTAACATTTCCTTCCTTTCAAACTGTTTTACATTTTTATCTACAGTTCATATTTAGGAACACAGACATTGCTTGTCAGAAATGAAACTTACATATTACTAATTTTAACTGTTTTCTTAAAATATTAGCCAAGCAAACATCGATGCACCTTCAAAGGAAAGAGCGCCGTGTTGATTTTGTGCTTCCTGCAAATCACAATTTTACCATTGTTTTTCAACCTTTCAATCTATGTCCTATGACAGCGTATTTGAATTAAGTTAGCTGATTGTCAGCGGCAGCAGATTGAAGCGCTCGTAAAATACTTACCACCTTCAGTTGTTTACACTCCAGACATCATCCAACTCGACGCCCTCACGCTTTAGAGAATTCCTTTGTATGGAGAGTGTGTATAGTTCTACAATAACGTACACAATATGGCCCGTGATATATTGCTGCCGCCACGTATTTAACCCACTGTGCTACCCGTGAAGATCCGGGTTAGAATTGATCTTCATTAAGAGGCGACTAACGGGATCGGGTGGTCAGGCTTGCTGACTTGGTTGACACATGTCAACGTATCCCAATTGCGCAGATCGATGTTCATGCTGTTGATCCCTGGATTGTCTGGTCCAGACTTGATTATTTACAGACCACCGCCATATAGCTGGAATATTGCTGAGTGTGGCGTTATACTAAACTCACTCACTCACTCACTCTCAGGTTCCCAATTGCAATTGTATTAGATATTGGTGTCGGTTAATCCGTTTACACCCTTCAAGATATCCTCCAGCATGCTATCAAATGTTAAAGCAGCAGAATTGGGTCCCCATGTACGTACACTATTATTCGCAACAGGTTTTTCATATGTGTGGATAAATCAAGAGTGTGGCGATATTTCCCTATTTATGTCTGTATTAAAAGCGTTGTGTTGAAATAACTGTTCAAGACTGGTATACAAGACTAAACAGGTCACATTATCTTTCCTTCTGTAAATCCTTTAAAACTGTCTTTGAAGCTGAATCATATATTTTTTCAGATATTTTACCTAAAGATTTATCAAGGTTGTTTGTTAAATTAAGATGTCAGTCTCATAATCTCAAAGTCCAGAAGTATAGGCAATGTAACAATGATAATATAAACGATATAACCAGCACACGTTGTTGTTTACATGAAATACAAGATGAATATCCAATTACTCTCTTTTGTCCATGTTATGAGTCTCTTAGAAAAGTGTATGTACCTTCATTTTATATCAATAATCCCACAAGGAAATTCTGTAAGTTACTATCATGCAGAGACTTATCATTGATAAGAAATGTTCGGTCCAGTCCTTGTGTATCAACATCAAAATACACAAGTGTTTTGTTATTCTTTTCACTGGAAATAATATAGTAGAAACTATAACACGCACAATACAAAAACTGTTCTTCTCAACCGAAAGATTGGACACGGATATGTTTCACTTTTACACTGCCTGTGTATCGGGTGCCAGTGGTGTGGTCGAACACCTACATATCATCACTAGTGGACTGATAGTGATTCATTGACACATACTTATGTTATGGTTGTAGTCAAATATAATGGATTCTGCTTTTAATACAAAATCGTTATAATTTGGGAAAAAATATTGTTTCCATTCTATTTTGCCATTTTCAAGTGCTAAACGTTCAGAAATTCATCTTATTCTTTTCTACATTTTATTGAGGGACGTTCTTTGCAAAGTTCGCTGATAACATTCCCATTGCGCCGCATCTGTGTTCAAATTACCATCAGGGATTCATTGACGCGAGTGTGTTTATTCCACGTGGAATGATATTAAAGTCTGTATTTGGGTTGTAATCGATGTAAATCGTGTAATTGGACTTGTTGGGAAATCAGCCATACTTTTCCCGGATTACTGCCATAAACAGTAGACATACGGAAAATTAACAGATGGTTAAAGGAACAATTTTATCACCACGAGGAACAATAACCTGGTCGACCGTGTGCAAACAAATTTATCAAATTACAAATATATCCAGACATATTCTCCGAAGAAAGCCAACATAATGTCATGTTGTTATTAGCGACAGATTTTTTATGTGCAGATCCTCTTGGTGTGTATGAGATTCGTATTGCGTTATTGGTTTAATTCCACTACATGTGCAATACAGAAACAAAGACATTAACGAGACTAAGGCAGATGCAAAAATGAAATCAGGGTCCCGATAAAAAACACCGTTCGTTTGTTTGTTGTTTAATGCCGCACTCAGCAATACTAGAGCTATATGGCGGAGGTCTGTTAATAATCGAGTCCGGGCCAGATAATCCAGTGATCAACATCTACGCAATTGGGATACGATGACATGTGTCAATCAAGTCAACGAGTCTGACCAAACGATCCCGTTAGTCTACTCACATGGGTTGCTGAGGACCAATTCTAACCCGGATCCTCACGAGTGCCAAAACTTTATGTAGCACTTTGCACTTATAAACAATGATAAAGTATGGAGTTATGAACGTTACCAGCGCTTTACGGATTGGGAACCAGTTCGCTACATCCATTAGTTCGGTAAAGAGTCTTATTTGTAACCATAGTTTACCACATATCTGTATAACATTTATATTCAAGATATGGATGAAATATTCACATGTGAATTAACAAATTAGTTCACTCACTTTATTACTAAAGGTAAAAGACATGTCTGCTGACATTACGAAATAATTTCTTAAGTTTCTCAGGAAACTTGATCTCGTTAAGGATCTCGTATCACAGACTGGGGTAATGTATCTTTTATCACACTGGATAGTGATGGATGGGAATCCATTTTCTTAAAGAGATTTTCACGACACAGGACGCTTCCGGAAGTAAATATTCAAACTTAATGCAATTCTTGTCACCAAATTGATGGAATGCTGGCAAACAAAAATGAAACAAACATCCCCATGTGGAGGAATTCCAATGAATCACTAGGACAGTTTAAGATTGGAATTCCTTTTTTAATGTAACGAAACATTGGGATACTTCAGTGATGAGTAAACAACCGTTTCCACCAATGGTTGATGGAGGCTGCCACAGTCAGCAATATTCCAGCCATATGGTGGCGGTTTGTTAATAATCAAGTCTGGACAAGACAATCCGGTGATCAACAGCATGAGTATACGCAATTGGGATACGATGACATTAACCAACTCGATCCCGTTAGTCGTCTCTAACGACAAGCATGGGTTGCTGAAGACGAAATCTATCCCGGATCTTCACGGGTAGTATTCGAAACGGATATCATTCATGTACTTGACATGTACTCTGGACTTCTTGTTTGAAGTGTTTCGGTGGTCGTCAGCCAATGAACATATTCTTTAGTGAACGTTTGTAATTATGTGGCTAATTTCAGATATATTCTTCTTTTCCAGACACTTTAGAAATAAAAAAAAATAAAATTCAGGAAAGTATTCACATATCAAAGAGAACTGTTTCATGAAAATACAAAGTGGATGGATATCTAAATATACTCATGCCAATAATGGTTGTCACCCCCTTCAACTTTTTTAATTGGAGAGGGAGTGTGGGGTGGGGGTGTGAGGTGTGTGTGGGGTTGGGGTGGGGAGGGGGTGACAACCATTATTGGCATGAGTATACGTGAGGATCATTCAGTTAGTGTGACATGGAGCAGGGTTATTATGTGAAAATGAATACGTCAGAGAACAACCATACTCAACGATTCTATAGCGTATTGACATTTACATCAAACCAATGAAAGGGTCTTCGTGTTTGATACTTGATGTCAAGTTATCATAAAGAGCGATTGTTTCAATTTGATACTAATAAGGCATAACGTGCACAACATATTTAGCATCGATTTTGGAAATGTATCCCAAAACGGAAAAAGCTTTCAATGACTGGTTATCAAACATGTTGTTGTTGTGTTAACTAACAGAGTATTATCAATGATTAAGGTATCCATAAGTTTCTAAGCTATCATGATCTGATCTCAGCGTAAACGCCAATGGCTGAAGGGATGGTGTAACTCCAGCTAGGGTCCATGCAGGTAGCAAAAGTATTGTAAGTCCCCATGGTCCTTAGTATGATGATCTACCTTCAGTTGTTGGCGATCAACAGCCCATTTTTACATTGTATTGTCCAAAATAGGTTTTTACTTATAAAGATATATGCTAGCTAGTTTTAACCCATTTTGTGATAATCTAGTAATTTTACTGTCTTTCTTTGACAGGATTTTATATATTATATGTATTTATTATAAATTTAGAATTTGTTTTAGTCACGATATGGCTGAAATATTGCCGATGTGACTTTAAATCTTAACTCACTCACTCCTTATCACAATCTGTATATGACTGAAGTGAAATAGGGTTTAATGACTCTGCATCATTGCTCTTATATAGCTCTTATATAGTGTGTGTGGCCCATGTCGGTATTTATGACGGTTTTAACGTATTAGCCGACTGAGACACCATGTTGCAGTTTAAAACATATAACCCTCTCAGACACAGTGTACTGTTTTCTCCAGATACTCCCGAGCCACGCACAAGGTAATACCATCCATCAATGACGCGACCTCCCGGTAGAAGCTCTCTCAATAAGACCATACAGCAAGTTCCTATCTGTGTGTTAAGGTTAAATTATTGGTGCCATCGTGGTGTTTTCGGGATCCATGCATGGTTCCTGTAAGGAACCAACATACGTACATGTACATTATTTTCATTTTATGCTTAACACCGTGTTTTTCCAAAGAATCCGGAACCTCGCACAAGGTAATAATAGCCATCTCTAAATGATGCTCTCTGCACAAGACCAGTTCCTTTCTGTGTGCTAAGGTTAAGTTACTTGTATACCTGGTGCCATCGTGGTATTTCCTTGAGCCATATGGTGTCAGTGAGGAAGCAACATACATATATAAACACTATTCTCACTCTGTGCAGAACACCGTGATTCCCTCATCAAAATAGCTAAAAACCTAACTTGTCTTTAAGACTAAGAGAACAATATGTGCATCATCATCAACAATTCGTTGCTTGCCCATAACATTGGGACCCCATTATTTGGTCGTGGTATGTCGGAAATCAATTTTGCCAGCAATGGATTATCAATAATAGACATACAGAGCCGTGGGAAATTCCTTTGATCCTACAGGATTACATTATCCTTCATGACCATCGATCTCCTAAATTTGGTTTTGGCATTATTCTCCAATGCCAGGCTGATTGCATCAAAACACTCATGCTTCAATGAGGATATCAAAAGTAGCAATGCAATCAATACCCAACAATACGCCGAAGGTTGATTGTGATTCGTTTGATTGGGGAAACAGAGATAACCCCATAACTAATGACATTCTACATGCAACGATGACATCGTGATCTTTGTAATAAACAGGTTTGTCGTCTTGTTAGATTACCGACCAGCATCAAACAAAATCAAATTAAGGAGTTCACACATTGCCTTAACAAAGACGATACTCTCTTTTCTTTCAGCTGAAATGAATCCAGATGGATGGAATGTGTCGATATTTGTCAAGATTGAGGCAAGATGGTATTAAACATGTGTAAGGTTGAGAAATATTTCATCAATGTTTTCTGTTGATATTGTGATTATATTGTTGAAATAGTTTACATTGGGAACAACACAAACGCTGATATATTCCGCTAATAGTTTCATTCTCTATAATGGAACAAATAATGTCTTGATTGTTCTATTGAAGCATATTTGTAATTGTCATTTAGTTGTAAAGAGTGGCCGAAACACTGATGCGTAAAGTCAGCCTGCACAAAACATATTTGTGAAAATTGAGCGATTCGCATTAGAGCTGGTCATGCTGACCATTTCTGCGAATGACACCTAATGTCACCACTGATCCATTCATAGTATTTATATTTGTGACAAACTAAAAACTCGAGACATCCTGGTCTGCTGAGTTATTTATTAAATATTGTATGTTACAAATGTCATTTTTCGGTAAAACCCTTCGAGATCTGATTGGATTGCAATGTTACAGTCCGGCTTAGGATCGTCGTGGGGCTAAGTTTGCTTTGTGCAGATGGACCTGGCCTCTGTAGTCTAAATGTTATAATTATAAATGTAATGTGATCAAAATACATAACCCCAGTCTGTGATACAAGATCCTCAGCAAGATCAACTTTCCTCAGAAACTAAAGAAATTAATTCGTGATGTCAGCCGACATGTCTTTTACCTTTAGTAATCACGTGAGTGAACTAATATGTTAAATCACATGGGACAAATTTCATCCATACCTTGAATATACATGTTATACAGATATGTGGTAAACTACGGTTTATCCATACTTTATCAATGCTTACGAGTGCAAAGTGCTACGAACGTTTTGGCACTCGCGAAGATCCGGGTTAGAATTGGTCCTCAGCAACCCATGCGAGCCGACTAACGGGATCGCTGACTTGATTGATAAATTTCATCGTATCCCAATTGCGTAGATCGATGCTCATGATGTTGATCACTGGATTGTCTGGTCCGGACTCCATTATTTACAGACCTCCGCCATATAACTCTAATGTGCGACTTTAAACAACAAACAAACGAACGGGGATTTTTTATCGGGACCCTGATTTCTTTTTGCAATAGACTGTTTAGCTGCGCGTCTGCCTTACTCTCGTTAATGTTTGTGTTTCTGTATTGCACATGTAGTGGAATTAAACCAATAACGCAATACGAATCTCATACACATCAAGAGGATCTGCACATAAAAATTCTGTCGCTAATAACAACATGACATTATGTTGGCTTTCTTCGGAGAATATGTCTGGATATATTTGTAATTTGATAAATTTGTTTGCCCGCGGTCCACCAGGTTATTGTTCACTCGTGGTGATAAAATTGTTCCTTTAAATCATTTGTTATGTCTACTGTTTATGGCAGTAATCCAGGGAAAGTATGGTTGATTTCCCAACAAGTCCAATTACACGATTAACATCGATTACAACCTAAATACAGACTTTAATATCATTCCACGTGGAATAAACCCACTCGCGTCAATGAATGATTACATCTGTTTTTAATTTAAACACAGATGTGGCGCAATGTGAATGCTATCAACGAACGTTGCACAGAGCGTCCTGCAATCAAATTTAAAGGAATAGGATGGATTTCCGAACGTTTATCACTTGAAAATTACGAAATAGAAGAAAAATACATCAATCTGAATCACGAATGCACAATGCCATGTAACATATGTTATATTTGGGAGCCGTGCCAGTTTACATTTATCAGAGGGTCAGATGCTTGATGGGCATTTAGAAGTTGGAAGGTAACATAACAACGTGTGGTATGGATTTTCAACTTCTTAAATATTTACAACAGGACGTTTCTGGGGTACTTCATGCCCCTTCATCAGATGACTGACAGAATATGGTTACGAGCAAAATATATAGTATGTACAGGAAGCCAGTCAGATAATTATTACAGTTGAAATGTACAGAGATCAAGGAGATTGAGTGATGTGTTTTGATTCAGATGTACAGAGTTTAAAGATATTAAGTGGTATGTGAATGTACAGAGTGTTTATCGAACTAAAAAGATAGAATACACACGATAGGATTGATTGGAAGCCACTTATGAAAACACACACATGAAAACACACATCAAAAGATGTACAGTGATTAAGGGGACCATAGGAAACATGTACGCCAAAGCTTATTATTCTATGCACCAAGCATTTGGTAGGAAAACACCCTGATCCCTGTTAATTTCAGGTTTAGTGCGGTGGATCCAGATGGCCTCAATCAATTTTCTCAATTTGTTGACGGCCAAAATGTCAGTGTCATCCCAAATGATGTTATGGTTAGGATTTCTGATCACACGTTCTGATAAGGCTGATTCACCGATGCTTTGTGCTCTTTCATACGAGTACATCCAGGCCTGCCTGTTTCACCTATGTAGGTGCTGCCACATCTCAATGTAGGTGCTGTACATCTCAATTTGTGTACACACCCTCTTGGGTTAGGGGTAGTTTTGCTGCTTCCCTCTGGGCAGGAAGTAGCCCAGATGCGTCGTGTTGTAAATATTTAAAGAAGTTGTAAATCTATACCATACGTTGTTATATTTATCAGAGGGGTACACAAAGTCCGTGGTATAGACTACCAGTTGTCCAACTTCCATTCTTGTGGAAGCCGCGGTGGTTGAGCGGGCTAGGCGTCTGACTCTGAGTACTGGCGATTAGGTGCTTGACACTGAGGGTGTGGGTTCGAATCCCGGATGGAACTCACCCCAGCAAAAGTACTAGAATCTGTACTAAGAAAGTGTAATCCCGAATATAACATAGGCTACATCCTAAATCATAACAATTTTGCAACCCTTACAGACACACGACGGTGTAAAAGTGAAACATATCCTTGTCCAATCAATCGGAGAACAGAATGCTGTTATTTTATGATTTCAATGGAAACGCATTACAAAACTATTGTGTATTTACATCTACCATGGATGTAAAGAGACTCGGGTCTAATCGAAATTAATTTTAATATTAGTAACTAACCACTCAAGATCAATGAATGATTAACCAATTATAGAGAACCACAGGATTTGGCCTTAACCTACATTACACAAACCAACATAGTGGGTTAAATATGGGGCAGCAGCAATAGATTACGGGCCATATGACATAGGTTAGTGTAGAACTGTACACACTCTCCTTACATAAGAACTCTCTAAACCGTGAGGGTGTCCAGCGGGATGGTATCTTGACTGTAAACAACTGAATGTGGTAGATAATTTACCAGCGCTTCAATCTGCTGCCGCTGAAAATCATCTAAATTAGTTTGTTCAGTTAAGTTGGGTTTTACGTCTCATTATTCCTGCCATACAGTGACGAGATCAAGTTTGCATTCATCAACATTTTAAGTACAAAGTCCAAATGTGTGTTTTTTAAAATACACCCCCTACACACACCCCAACAAAACCCCAAACAAAACAAACAAACATATATATTCATTACATTATTACTTACAAACGGAATGTCATAGCACAAATTAAAGCTAAATTATCTCAAATACGCTGTCACATGACATACATGTTTAAGGTAGAAAAACATTTATAACATTGTCATTTTCTAGAGGCACAATATCAACACGGCCTTCCTTTGAAAGTATATCGATGTTTAGGTGGTTAATATTTGAAGAAAACAGTTTAAATTGTTAATATGGCAGTTTCATTTCTGACAAGCAATGTCTGTGAAATGTATAGTTTTATTCATCTGCAGATAAAAATGTAAAACAGTTTCAAAGAATAAATGTATATGATAACATGATCGATGGTAATGATGTCACTCAATGGTTTGTCTGAGCCGAATTCTAGTGTTTAAAACCTCCAGTATGATATAGGAGGAACAATGCTATTGGGTCAATCTATCGAACAACCCAATCTAAATATAGTTGTTGTTTTCATGTCATCGACACACCCGTTTGCTTCTGAACATTTCGACCATCTTGGCGACCACCTGGTGTCCTTATTGAGTTCTAGTGGTCCATTCATATAAGTTTCATCACTAGTTTGTCTATACTCCCAAGTGGCCCTTTTCGGACTCAGTAAAACTGACGTTATGTTTCAAATTAACATGTGAGTTTAGTTTTATGCCGCTTTTAGCAATATTCCTCCAATATCACGGCGGGGGACACCGGAAATGGTCTTCACACGTTGTACCCAAGCGGAGGATCGAACCCGGATCTTCTCGACGAACGAACGCTTTAACCACCAGGCCACCCCACCGCCCCTTTTAAATTAATAAGCTTCTCTTACATGTGTTAGGAACAAAGTGTTTGAGCATTTGACTGGGCTTCAGCGTGATGAGATGACGATGCTACTTAATTCTTGACAATTTGCCTCATTCCACTTTGTCGTCGCACCATCGCTTCTTCGCGTTTTAAACGACGCAAAAATGAAAAATGGCAGCAGTAATTATGTAAGATATTGTGTGGATGTGTTGATGATCACATTGGTACGCAGTGGAGAGAGACGTGATATTATCACTGACAGCGGTGCCCAGTCGATGTTTGCTTGTTGGACAAACAATGTTTTATGTGTTGTTTTGTAACCATAAAGACAGAAGTGCAGTGGTCACCGCCATGAAGCTACTGCTCTAAAGCTATCTCCCTTAGTATCATGACTCAAAAACATTTAACATTGTGACCCATAATAACTATCACTTAATCAATGATATTACAAATTACAAAAAACACACTCTCATAACATGTGGATAAAGGTGACTTCGCCATGCTGGTGCTCCTAGATGTTTCCGATACTTTTCATACGGTAGACCATACCATATTGACTGATCGTCTTAAACTGGAATATGATTTAGGTGGTACTGTTCTCCAGTGGTGTGACTCTTACTTATGTGAGAGATTTTAAGCTGTGGAAACCGGAAATTCAGTTTCTTAGAAGGCACCATTGCCCTGTGGTGTCATCAAGGGTCTGTTTTAGGGCCTCTTCTCTTCACAAGGTATACAAAGCCTTTGGGAAGATTGATATCTGATCATCAAATTGGAAACCACTTCTATCCAGACGATTCCCAATTGATGAGAGCCTTTTCTGTGGAAAGAGCACATCAGCATGTTGTGATATGGAGTCAAGTGTTATGTTATCATTGCCAAATCACGGATGATCGATAACAAGTTAAAACTCAATGCGGATGAAACAGAGGCCAGTGTATTTGCTCCACCTAACAGATTCCAGGTTCAGTGGAGGGTGTCTGTATTGGAGAAGAATATGTTCCGTTTCACGTTGTGTTAAAGATCTTGGCGTATACTTCGACTCATCTCTAACCATGGAAGATCATATCAGCTATCTATCCAGAACTTGCCATTATCACATCAGGAACATTGGTGCTTTTAGACATTTCCTATCAAGGAATGTTGCTAAAACTCTCATGCTATCACTTACTCTGTCTCGTCTCGACTACTGCAATAACCTCCTCTATTATATCACTAAAGATCACTTTCAGCGAGTGCAAAGAGTGCAGAACACTGCACTAAGGCTAGTGAGTAGGACTAAGCTAAGAGATCACATTCAACCTGTACTCAGATCTCTTCATTTGGCTACGTGTAGAAGACAGGATATAGTTCAAAGTTCTGTCACTGACATACCAGGCTGTTCACAAGCCATCTCCTCAATTTCTACAAACTTTAACATCTGTCTACGCGACGCCTACACTCTGCTGATCAATACCTCCTTTGTGTTCCTTCCTACAAGTTATGCTTCCCGGCTCATACAAGAATCTTGTTTTGATTCTACGAGTGCTGTAACACGTCTACTTGACAACAGACATCGGCTCAGAGCGAAGTACACATTTCAGTCTCTCAATATCCGAACTATATATTTGGAACCTTATCCCGTGTCCAGGTGACTATCAATGTTATTCGTAGTAATCTAAGTCACGCATTTCCTTTCCCAGTGCTGGATGGTATCTGACCTGTGGAAATATTAAAACAAATGATGACTTCATATATATACTACCATGTCTTTGAAAAAAACCCGACCGCGTATCTCATCTAGTGGATAAAGCGTCTGTATCAAGACCGATAGGTCGATGGTTATATCATCCGAAACTGTATTCCACTGGAGATATTGCTTGTGTGAGATCAGATGATATCTCCAAGGGGATATCGTTTTGACAGTAGATTTTGTAGAATGTCATGACGTCATCCATTACATGACGTCACAATGCTTTGACATCACCAATTACATGATTCACAATGCTATGACGTCAAAACTTTGATGACATCATAATGCTATGACGCCATAAACGTGATGACGTCACAATGCTATGACATAGCTGCACTGTAAGATGTACATTTGTCCTTGAAATCTACTGAAGGGTGATCTTTTTATGATAAATAGAATCTCACTCTCGTGTCTGCTGATATCAGTTATATCAACACTCGCTGATAAAAGTAAAACTTGGTAACTTTATCAGCTCGTGTTGATATAAATGGTATCAGTAGACACTTGGGTGACATTATCCATCTGTCATTAGTCCGTATCATTTGTTTGTTGATGGGCCTGGCATTTTGCTCGTCGAGGACAACTACATGTTCTACAGGCAAGAAGTTTCAGTTCCAACGAGACTCTTGAAGCATAATGCACTGGCCTAAAACTGCCGCAGATTATTACGTCCACCATGTCAGTTGAGGAACCTGGGAATTCACACACTTAATGTCTTATAAGCTGGTATTTTCTTGGCAGCAGCTTTACTTGTATTTGCCTGTATGGTAGCGTGGACATTGCATCAAATTCTCCTGAGCAAACATTCTCTTTAAAATTTCGTACTTTGTTGGGTCTGATTCTAAATCATTTGAGTTCCTTGGGAAGATGTCAGACGCCGTCAAACAAGCTCTGTCATAATTTTTAATTTATTTACGGAACATGATTGATTGGCAAGCTGTCCAAAATTTCCCAGCAAGGAATATGGAGAAAACCACAACGAAAAGCCGAGCTAATGTCACCAGCTAAATAGCCTAAAGAAATTATTATTCCCAGGGGTACGTTGTTACATTTAAAAGAAGATCTAACAATGTGACATTTTACAAACTTTATGTAACGACTCAGTGTTTCCTTTCAATTTTCGTCACTGACCGAACATTTCCCATTTTGGATTTCCTGCTTTTGATATCATAACGTCATTCTAAGGATGACATTATCAAGTGAGTGAGTGAGTTTCGTTTTGCGCCGCATTCTGCAATATTGCAGCTATATGGTGGCGGTCTGTAAATTATCGAGTCAGAGCAAGACTATCCCGTGATCAACATCATGAGCATCGATCTGCGCAATCGGCCTATGATGACTTGTCAACCAGCGGTCCTTACAACCGGATCCCGTTAGTCGCCTCTTAGAAGCAGGGTTGCTGACGACAAATTCTAACCCTGATCTTCACGGGTACCAGCACCATTAGTGTATCAGTAACCAATCTCATAGGTACAGATTACAAGAACAATTATCAAGATAGAATGATTTTAAAATTCCGAAGATGACACGTTGCGGAACTTAGAAAATTGTCCCATACAATTTAACCTTCCCCTGAATGTGTCTCAGGTGTATGTAAGTGTCCTTTAAATCTAAAGTGTGTAAGAAATCTGTAATTTGATAAAATTGCATTCACACAGCTGAGTGGCTTCAGCGGAACTGAGAGTCATCAACTGGCCATTCAGCTATACGTTAAAGCACAACGGGCACTTTGTTAATGGTTCGTCTCACGGCGTATGTTTGTTTCCTGCAACAGCTCCCATTACACTAAATATTTCGATTGCATATTATAATTTCAGTCGTTTTTACTTCCCACTGTGTGTGAGGACGCCTGCATAAAGATAATGACATAAAATCCCTGACGTACACAAACACAGGCCAATGCATAATTGTATTTTAGATTTTTACAGGAACTCTTATTATTTAAATGTGATAGCCTTACAATAAATTGAAGTAGTTACACCTCTCAGAAATAGAAACGCATAGGAGATAATGAGGAACTTTAATTTGTTTATTCGTGAAACATTTAATTCAAATGCAATATGTCTGATTGCAAGGCGCCATCTCATGTTCGTTGGTGTGGTGCCCAAGCGCAACCGTTTCAAACCTGTGCACACATTTTTTTGTGAAATGATTGTTAGTTTTGATAGTGTTTGAGTGAATTACTGTCGCATGAATGATGCAAATGAAAGATGTTTACCACTACACAACTAACATGGTGAGATACTGCGAAGTGAAACCGTACATATCTATGGTGAAATAGTGCTATTGTATCACCTATTTCAGCACGGCTCCCTTGGGGCTGCATAAATCGCCTTACACGCGCATGCCGCGCGTCGTTGGATAGCTGTGTCCTGTGGCTACACGGAGAATGTTTCCGTTTGTTTTACGCAACTTTATAGCCGAGCAATTAAGGTTTCTGTGATTTTAAGCTGTGCGTTTTTCTTCCACGTAGGCCCCGGTGGAAGAAATTTGTTCCACCAGCCTCCTGTGGAAGTCGCCTGCGCCATGGCATTTTCAAGCCTTTTACTTTGTCATATCTATGCATGCTATACGTTCTTGGAAACCTTGGGAAACGCTCTCTCCAAATATACAAACGTGAATATTGTGCTGCCCCTGGTAACCAGTCCAGATTGAAACTCCGACGTGATGTTTTGTGTAATTTTACTGAAGTTCAATTCTTCTGTGATATAGCAATTTTCGCCAACACACGCGCAGTCGTGATATAACGGCTACTATTCTTACAGATCACCTCAGAATATACATTTCTATAGCGCGTTTGAAAGCCTATTAAGGCGTGTGTTTTAGACAATGTATAATACGCACATGTTGCACATTCAGTGGTGGAGCTATATAAGTGTTAATGTGCGAACTGCAAAATATATGGGACGTGATATAGATTGGCGGAATTTAGATGAATCTGTACACCGGCTATACCGGCGGTGTTAATATTTACATATATAGTGCATTTGCAAGATTATTCATGGGGGATTCTGGGAATATGTAATATGTTGTTGTGCAACATTAGATAGTTGAGCAATACAGGAATGAACATGCTTGACAGAACTAAAAGTACAAGCGTTTGGAATCTAACCATAACAGCAATACCTGTAGTGTTATTATTTATAATGTTAGTGTATCGGAAAGCCCTTGAAAATGCGGTTCTGCCAAGGTATAATGTGCATTCGAGTCACACCTGATAGTCGGGCTCTGCGCGCAGTTATATTTTGCTGATACCGGATCAAATCTATGATCTGGCGTGCATGCTCCGTCGGCCCGTCGGCGTTATGACAGCTATACTTTATCACAAAAGCCGCCTCTATTGTCACTTAATTAGCTTTATATCACATTCTATATATCACATCTACGTATCATCATTGTTTTTATAACGTCTGTTTGACCTGTCCTCATGGATTCGTTGTATATACATGCACATCTCTAGCTTCCTGTAAATCTAATTATCACTTCATTAGCTGTATATCACTCTGCTGTATTTACTGTTTAGTCTGAGGCGTGGCAGGTAATTTCCGGAGATGTACCACTAATCAGCAAATTTAATTTCGTCACCGTGAAGATATCCTTCTTTTGATAAGCAGCTTTGTGATTTTATAATCTTGTCGCCCGACTGATTTCGGCCATGTGCATAGAATGCTTGGTTTTCATTGGGATGGGCAATTCACACCTTTTGGCGTGCCCTTGCCCCTCAAATGGACGTCATGCATAGAATGGAGATGGGCAATTCACAATTTCCTCCTCTCCCTTAAAACATCCGACTTGGTCACATGACAGTGACCTTCATCTAAACCATTCCATTGGCTATCTGGCGGGGACGTGGTAATATAAGTGAATGCTCACAATATCATCATCACAGACCGAGTGTCTTAGTGGACGAATACCAGTCGGCGTTGACGATCCCTATTGGCAAGTGAACTTTACTTTTATTACCTTTTGCTTGTTTTAATAAGTCATCTACGCTGCTCAATATATCAAACTGATACATAGCATAAATAGGGTTCTTAAAATATCCAAGTACAAAACTGTGACATCAAGGCCCTTTTCTGTAGCTCCCAGAAACATAGTACAGTGAATCTTTTGCCAGTATGCCTTCCACAAATGTATCAGTGGTTTGTCAAAAGTGCAAAACATATTACAAAGGCGTTGCGCATTTAAAAAATGTTATCCTAACAGTTCTACTGCTGCTATAAACGCCATTCATGCCCAAAATCGCCGCCAAAGCGAGTCTTATACAGCTACTCAGCTTGTGTCCATGTCGGCTCTATTGGCATTTTGTGGCACATTCACAATAAACAAAACCAAATCCCTGAGTACATCAGGGTACTAAAACACTTTGGCCACACAATACAAGGAGAGGACGCACCTGTGACCTCTCCTTCAAATAATAATCCAATGCCGAGTACCAGTACTGGTTTAACTGGGTCGACCAGAAATGGTACTCGGTATAATTACCAACACAACTCAGTCAGGGCTAATCTAACTAACTCTGGCTTATATATGATGGGTTCCTGAAAGTGAACCCACACTTTCAGGGTTTAAGCAATATTTAACCAATATTCTTAAAAAGCAGGGCGTAATGCTGGGGACACATGTCGCCGCGTTTCTAAGTTTTCTATTTTATCCAAAACAGGTATTCCCAAATAGTAATATGGCTTGTATCAATTTTGATATATTTGAGCACGTAGATGAAATACATCATTTCAACATGGTATTTTCGCAAAACAGGGTTTCTGCAGGTGCCATTAAAATTACATGGCAGCAGTCAAATCCTTTCTCACCTACTGTCAAACATATGTTAAAATGTCACCCAGGGTTTGCGATAATTTGCGTAGGTTTACAAGTGCTACAAATTGTTCATATACAGGTGTAAGTAAACAATATAAACGCGAGGAAGCCCATAAATCTGTTGCAGAATTCAGAGATGAAACCAGGCAACCGCCATCCATTTCCGTTGCTCAAAGGGATACACAGATCCTGCAACCAGACAGGAGGTGAGGGACATCCTGGATCGGGCCAAGGCAGATCGACAATCCGATGACGATCAGCGCCTGGTGATGCGGTACCTGTCCTGTGGGATAATTCAACTTGGTCATGCCCAAAGACCTTCGGTGGCATCCTGTATGAAGTTGGCTGACTTTGATAAGGCACGATCCGTTGGCGGCAGGTACCAAATTTCGTTCATGGACCACAAGACGTCCACGAGCTTCCTGGTCAGCATAACCTTGTGCAAAGAGGAGTACAACATGTTCAGGGATTACCGCCGGTATATACGTGGTGACATGCCTGAAGATGTCCAGCCGGAAAAGTCGCCTTTCTTCAGAAAGGTGGACAATGGTACCGAAGTGGGTAACATGTCCCTCGAGTTGGCCCGCTTCCAGGGCGAAAGAGGTTTCTTTAAACCCAACGAGGGAAATAAACGTAAGACATTTACAGCCACGGATGTTCGAAAAGCTTTGGAGACTGAAGTGGCAAGGCAGCATCCCGATGATGATGCAAAACGTAAGATGGCCAGTGACTATCTTGCACATGGCCCAAAAACAGTAGATAAATATTATGTGAAAAAAACACCCTTACAGGCTGCTAGTGAGTGTGCATTTGTAGCCGGTGTCATCAAACAAGCAGCTAGTGCATCAAACGACGGTGAGGAACCTGCCTCGGCGTCCATTCCAACAGCGCCCCAGCCCAAGCCCCCAAACCCCAAAGGTAGGGGGAAAGGAAAAGGCAAAAGTAAAGGCAAAGGCAAACTCATCAAGCCCAAAAGGTAATAAATTAGGTGGATAGTGGAAGGTAGGGGGAAGGGAAAGGTAACAGAAACAGGGAAAGATGATCAAACCATAATCAACTATAGGCTAGAAGTAATAGGATATAACCTGTAATTCCATAACCTAATGTCAGTATTGACGCATTAGGTTTATACAACAGTAGTAAAGGGGTTCGCTGTTCGAACTTGCTGTTGTGGGAATGGTGCAGGAAAATGAAAATGGCACTCTTAAAAGAGCAACCTCCACGTGGTGAGTGCTGGTTAATACGAATAGCTCTTAAAGTTTCTTTGGGGTGGTTCCGACGAGCTATAAATCACCATTGTGCAACTTATTTGATACGTAGACGTACGTGTATTTCGCAATGTTTATCATTCATTTATATGACAATGTATATATATATATATAAGGTCTCTTTTTTCAGCTATAATGTCTATATGCAAATTCGTGTCTAACGACCTACATGTCGCTTTTTTCGTCCTTCATCCGTTGTGCGATCCATAATATCTATAATGCATATGGGCCCTTTCAAATTTGTTTCTAAAACGAATAACACGTACATCTGCGACATTACCCATCTGGTGTGCCGACGCTATCAGCGAAAATCAGTGCTTGTTTCGTTTGGTAATTATTTCTGTATCTGATGTTGGTCCTTGACAGCTATAATATTCATTATGCAATGTTGGATTTTTAATATCTATGACGCATTGGAAAGGCCTTTCCAGTGCGCTTTTAACGATGTATAACATGCACATTTACGCCGCTGCGCAAAGGTACTTTAGATGTCCGTATATAATGGTAATTTCCGTCTCCAATGCGCTATGGGCCATGTGCTATGGGCGGAAGATGTTTTCCACATAAATTCATTATGCAAAGTTGGATTCTTAATATCTATAACGCATTTGAAAGGCCTTTCCAGTGCGCTTTTAACGATGTATAACATGCACATTTACGCCGCTGCGCAAAGGTACCAGTGTTGTTCGTGTATAATGGTCATTTCCGTGTCCCATGTGCTATCGGCGGAAGATGTTTTTTGTGCATAAATTCATTATGCAAGGTTGGATTCTTAATATCTATAACGCATTTGAAAGGCCTTTCCAGTGCGCTTCTAACGATGTATAACATGCACATTTACGCCGCTGCGCAAAGGTACCAGTGTTGTTCGTGTATAATGGTCATTTCCGTGTCCCATGTGCTATCGGCGGAAGATGTTTTTTGTCCTAAATTCATTATGCATATTACGATTCTTAATATCTATAACGCGTTTTGAAGGCCTTTCCAGTGCGCTTCTAACGATGTGTAACATGCACATTTGCGCCGCTGCGCAAAGGTACTTTAGATGTCCGTATATAATCGTATTTTCCGTCTCCAATGCGCTATGGGCGGAAGATGTTTTCCGCACAAATTCATTATGCAATGTTGGATTCTTAATATCTATAGCGCATTTGAAAGGCCTTTCCAGTGCGCTTCTAACGATGTATAACATGCACATTTACGCCGCTGTGCAAAGGACTTGTTCGCGTATAATGATAATTTCCGTGTGCCATGTGCTATGGGCGGAAGATGTTTTCCACATAAATTCATTATGCAATGTTGGGTTCTTAATATCTATAACGCATTTGAAAGGCCTTTCCAGTGCGCTTCTAACGATGTATAACATGCACATTTACGCCGCTGCGCAAAGGTACTTTAGATGTCCGTATATAATCGTATTTTCCGTCTCCAATGCGCAATGGGCGGAAGATGTTTTCCGCACAAATTCATTATGCAATGTTGGATTCTTAATATCTATAGCGCATGTGAAAGGCCTTTCCAGTGCGCTTCTAACGATGTATAACATGCACATTTACGCCGCTGTGCAAAGGACTTGTTCGCGTATAATGATAATTTCCGTGTGCCATGTGCTATGGGCGGAAGATGTTTTCCACATAAATTCATTATGCAATGTTGGATTCTTAATATCTATAACGCATTTGAAAGGCCTTTCCAGTGCGCTTTAACGATGTATAACATGCACATTTGCGCCGCTGCGCAAAGGTACTTTAGATGTCCGTATATAATCGTATTTTCCGTCTCCAATGCGCAATGGGCGGAAGATGTTTTCCGCATAAATTCATTATGCAATGTTGGATTCTTAATATCTATAACGCATTTGAAAGGCCTTTCCAGTGCGCTTTTAACGATGTATAACATGCACATTTACGCCGCTGCGCAAAGGTACCAGTGTTGTTCGTGTATCATGGTCATTTCCGTGTCCCATGTGCTATCGGCGGAAGATGTTTTTTGTGCATAAATTCATTATGCAATGTTCGATTCTTAATATCTATAACGCATTTGAAAGGCCTTTCCAGTGCGCTTCTAACGATGTATAACATGCACATTTACGCCGCTGCGCAAAGGTACTTTAGATGTCCGTATATATTGGTCATTTCCGTCTCCAATGTGATATGGGCGGAAGATGTTTTCCGCATAAATTCATTATGCAATGTTGGATTCTTAACATTTATAGCGCATTTGAAAGGTCTTTCTAGTGCGCTTCTAACGATGTATAACAAGCGCATTTGCGCCGCTGTGCAAAGGTCTTGTTCGCGTATAATGATAATTTCCGTGTGCCATGTGCTATCGGCGGAAGATGTTTTCCACATAAATTCATTATGCAATGTTGGATTCTTAATATCTATAACGCATTTGAAAGGCCTTTCCAGTGCGCTTCTAACGATGTATAACATGCACATTTACGCCGCTGCACAAAGGTATTTTAGATGTCCGTATATAATCGTAATTTCCGTCTCCAATGCGCTATGGGCGGAAGATGTTTTCCGCACAAATTCATTATGCAATGTTGGATTCTTAATATCTATAACGCATTTGAAAGGCCTTTCCAGTGCGCTTTTAACGATGTATAACATGCACATTTACGCCGCTGCGCAAAGGTACTTTAGATGTCCGTATATAATCGTAATTTCCGTCTCCAATGCGCTATGGGCGGAAGATGTTTTCCGCACAAATTCATTATGCAATGTTGGATTCTTAATATCTATAACGCATTTGAAAGGCCTTTCCAGTGCGCTTCTAACGATGTATAACATGCACATTTACGCCGCTGTGCAAAGGACTTGTTCGCGTATAATGATAATTTCCGTGTGCCATGTGCTATGGGCGGAAGATGTTTTCCACATAAATTCATTATGCAATGTTGGATTCTTAATATCTATAACGCATTTGAAAGGCCTTTCCAGTGCGCTTTTAACGATGTATAACATGCACATTTGCGCCGCTGCGCAAAGGTACTTTAGATGTCCGTATATAATCGTAATTTCCGTCTCCAATGCGCAATGGGCGGAAGATGTTTTCCGCATAAATTCATTATGCAATGTTGGATTCTTAATATCTATAACGCATTTGAAAGGCCTTTCCAGTGCGCTTCTAACGATGTATAACATGCACATTTACGCCGCTGCGCAAAGGTACCAGTGTTGTTCGTGTATAATGGTCATTTCCGTGTCCCATGTGCTATCGGCGGAAGATGTTTTTTGTGCATAAATTCATTATGCAATGTTCGATTCTTAATATCTATAACGCATTTGAAAGGCCTTTCCAGTGCGCTTCTAACGATGTATAACATGCACATTTACGCCGCTGCGCAAAGGTACTTTAGATGTCCGTATATATTGGTCATTTCCGTCTCCAATGTGATATCGGCGGAAGATGTTTTCCGCATAAATTCATTATGCAATGTTGGATTCTTAACATCTATAAGCGCATTTGAAAGGTCTTTCTAGTGCGCTTCTAACGATGTATAACAAGCGCATTTACGCCGCTGTGCAAAGGTCTTGTTCGTATATAATGATAATTTCCGTGTGCCATGTGCTATCGGCGGAAGATGTTTTCCGCATAAATTCATTATGCAATGTTGGATTCTTAATATCTATAACGCATTTGAAAGGCCTTTCCAGTGCGCTTCTAACGATGTATAACATGCACATTTACGCCGCTGCGCAAAAAGGTATTTTAGATGTCCGTATATAATCGTAATTTCCGTCTCCAATGCGCTATGGGCGGAAGATGTTTTCCGCATAAATTCATTATGCAATGTTGGATTCTTAATATCTATAACGCATTTGAAAGGCCTTTCCAGTGCGCTTTTAACGATGTATAACATGCACATTTACGCCGCTGCGCAAAGGTACTTTAGATGTCCGTATATAATGGTAATTTCCGTCTCCAATGTGCTATGGGCGGAAGATGTTTTCCGCATAAATTCATTATGCAATGTTGGATTCTTAATATCTATAACGCATTTGAAGGCCTTTCCAGTGCGCTTCTAACGATGTATAACATGCACATTTACGCCGCTGCGCAAAGGTACTTGTTCGTATATAATGATAATTTCCGTGTGCCATGTGCTATCGGCGGAAGATGTTTTCCGCATAAATTCATTATGCAAAGTTGGATTCTTAATATCTATAACGCATTTGAAAGGCCTTTCCAGTGCGCTTCTAACGATGTATAACATGCACATTTACGCCGCTGCGCAAAGGTACTTTAGATGTCCGTATATATTGGTCATTTCCGTCTCCAATGTGCTATCGGCGGAAGATGTTTTCCGCATAAATTCATTATGCAATGTTGGATTCTTAATATCTATAACGCGCATTTGAAAGGCCTTTCCAGTGCGCTTCTAACGATGTATAACATGCACATTTACGCCGCTGCGCAAAGGTACCAGTGTTGTTCGTGTATAATGGTCATTTCCGTCTCCCATGTGCTATGGGCGGAAGATGTTTTCCGCATAAATTCATTATGCAATGTTGGATTCTTAATATCTATAACGCATTTGAAGGCCTTTCCAGTGCGCTTCTAACGATGTATAACATGCACATTTGCGCCGCTGCGCAAGGTACTTTAGATGTCCGTATATAATCGTAATTTCCGTCTCCAATGCGCTTTGGGCGGAAGATGTTTTCCACATAAATTCATTATGCAATGTTGGATTCTTAATATCTATAACGCATTTGAAAGGCCTTTCCAGTGCGCTTCTAACGATGTATAACATGCACATTTACGCCGCTGCGCAAAGGTACCAGTGTTGTTCGTGTATAATGGTCATTTCCGTGTCCCATGTGCTATCGGCGGAAGATGTTTTTGTGCATAAATTCATTATGCAATGTTGGATTCTTAATATCTATAACGCATTTGAAAGGCCTTTCCAGTGCGCTTCTAACGATGTATAACATGCACATTTACGCCGCTGCGCAAAGGTACTTTAGATGTCCGTATATATTGGTCATTTCCGTCTCCAATGTGATATGGGCGGAAGATGTTTTCCGCATAAATTCATTATGCAATGTTGGATTCTTAACATCTATAGCGCATTTGAAAGGTCTTTCTAGTGCGCTTCTAACGATGTATAACAAGCGCATTTGCGCCGCTGTGCAAAGGTCTTGTTCGCGTATAATGGTCATTTCCGTGTCCCATGTGCTATCGGCGGAAGATGTTTTTTGTGCATAAATTCATTATGCAATGTTGGATTCTTAATATCTATAACGCATTTGAAAGGCCTTTCCAGTGCGCTTCTAACGATGTATAACATGCACATTTACGCCGCTGCGCAAAGGTACTTTAGATGTCCGTATATATTGGTCATTTCCGTCTCCAATGTGATATCGGCGGAAGATGTTTTCCGCATAAATTCATTATGCAATGTTGGATTCTTAATATCAATAGCGCATTTGAAAGGCCTTTCCAGTGCGCTTCTAACGATGTATAACAAGCGCATTTACGCCGCTGCGCAAAGGTACTTTAGATGTCCGTATATAATCGTAATTTCCGTCTCCAATGCGCTTTGGGCGGAAGATGTTTTCCGCATAAATTCATTATGCAATGTTGGATTCTTAATATCTATAACGCATTTGAAAGGCCTTTCCAGTGCGCTTCTAACGATGTATAACATGCACATTTACGCCGCTGCGCAAAGGTACTTTAGATGTCCGTATATATTGGTCATTTCCGTCTCCAATGTGATATCGGCGGAAGATGTTTTCCGCATAAATTCATTATGCAATGTTGGATTCTTAACATCTATAACGCATTTGAAAGGTCTTTCTAGTGCGCTTCTAACGATGTATAACAAGCGCATTTGCGCCGCTGCTGTGCAAAGGTCTTGTTCGCGTATAATGGTCATTTCCGTGTCCCATGTGCTATCGGCGGAAGATGTTTTCCGCATAAATTCATTATGCAATGTTGGATTCTTAATATCTATAACGCATTTGAAAGGCCTTTCCAGTGCGCTTCTAACGATGTATAACATGCACATTTACGCCGCTGCGCAAAGGTACCAGTGTTGTTCGTGTATAATGGTCATTTCCGTGTCCCATGTGCTATCGGCGGAAGATGTTTTTGTGCATAAATTCATTATGCAATGTTCGATTCTTAATATCTATAACGCATTTGAAAGGCCTTTCCAGTGCGCTTCTAACGATGTATAACATGCACATTTACGCCGCTGCGCAAAGGTACTTTAGATGTCCGTATATATTGGTCATTTCCGTCTCCAATGTGATATGGGCGGAAGATGTTTTCCGCATAAATTCATTATGCAATGTTGGATTCTTAATATCTATAACGCATTTGAAAGGTCTTTCCAGTGCGCTTCTAACGATGTATAACATGCACATTTACGCCGCTGTGCAAAGGTCTTGTTCGCGTATAATGGTCATTTCCGTGTCCCATGTGCTATCGGCGGAAGATGTTTTTTGTGCATAAATTCATTATGCAATGTTGGATTCTTAATATCTATAACGCATTTGAAAGGCCTTTCCAGTGCGCTTCTAACGATGTATAACATGCACATTTACGCCGCTGCGCAAAGGTACTTTAGATGTCCGTATATATTGGTCATTTCCGTCTCCAATGTGATATCGGCGGAAGATGTTTTCCACATAAATTCATTATGCAATGTTGGATTCTTAATATCTATAGCGCATTTGAAAGGCCTTTCCAGTGCGCTTCTAACGATGTATAACATGCACATTTACGCCGCTGCGCAAAGGTACTTTAGATGTCCGTATATAATCGTAATTTCCGTCTCCAATGCGCTTTGGGCGGAAGATGTTTTCCGCACAAATTCATTATGCAATGTTGGATTCTTAATATCTATAACGCATTTGAAAGGCTTTCCAGTGCGCTTCTAACGATGTATAACATGCACATTTACGCCGCTGCGCAAAGGTACTTTAGATGTCCGTATATAATGGTCATTTCCGTCTCCAATGTGATATCGGCGGAAGATGTTTTCCACATAAATTCATTATGCAAAGTTGGATTCTTAATATCTATAACGCATTTGAAAGGCCTTTCCAGTGCGCTTCTAACGATGTATAACATGCACATTTACGCCGCTGCGCAAAGGTACCAGTGTTGTTCGTGTATAATGGTCATTTCCGTGTCCCATGTGCTATCGGCGGAAGATGTTTTTGTGCATAAATTCATTATGCAATGTTGATTCTTAATATCTATAACGCATTTGAAAGGCCTTTCCAGTGCGCTTCTAACGATGTATAACATGCACATTTACGCCGCTGCGCAAAGGTACTTTAGATGTCCGTATATATTGGTCATTTCCGTCTCCAATGTGATATATCGGCGGAAGATGTTTTCCGCATAAATTCATTATGCAATGTTGGATTCTTAACATCTATAGCGCATTTGAAAGGTCTTTCTAGTGCGCTTCTAACGATGTATAACAAGCGCATTTGCGCCGCTGTGCAAAGGTCTTGTTCGCGTATAATGGTCATTTCCGTGTCCCATGTGCTATCGGCGGAAGATGTTTTTTGTGCATAAATTCATTATGCAATGTTCGATTCTTAATATCTATAACGCATTTGAAAGGCCTTTCCAGTGCGCTTCTAACGATGTATAACATGCACATTTACGCCGCTGCGCAAAGGTACTTTAGATGTCCGTATATATTGGTCATTTCCGTCTCCAATGTGATATGGGCGGAAGATGTTTTCCGCATAAATTCATTATGCAATGTTGGATTCTTAACATCTATAGCGCATTTGAAAGGTCTTTCTAGTGCGCTTCTAACGATGTATAACATGCACATTTACGCCGCTGCGCAAAGGTCTTGTTCGCGTATAATGGTCATTTCCGTGTCCCATGTGCTATCGGCGGAAGATGTTTTTTGTGCATAAATTCATTATGCAATGTTGGATTCTTAATATCAATAACGCATTTGAAAGGCCTTTCCAGTGCGCTTCTAACGATGTATAACAAGCGCATTTACGCCGCTGCGTAAAGGTACTTTAGATGTCCGTATATAATCGTAATTTCCGTCTCCAATGCGCTTTAGGCGGAAGATGTTTTCCGCACAAATTCATTATGCAATGTTGGATTCTTAATATCTATAACGCATTTGAAAGGCCTTTCCAGTGCGCTTCTAACGATGTATAACATGCACATTTACGCCGCTGCGCAAAGGTACTTTAGATGCCCGTATGTAATGGTCATTTCCGTCTCCAATGTGATATCGGCGGAAGATGTTTTCCGTATAAATTCATTATGCAATGTTGGATTCTTAACATCTATAGCGCATTTGAAAGGTCTTTCTAGTGCGCTTCTAAGGATGTATAACAAGCGCATTTACGCCGCTGTGCAAAGGTCTTGTTCGCGTATAATGATAATTTCCGTGTGCCATGTGCTATGGGCGGAAGATGTTTTTTGTTCTAAATTCATTATGCATGTTACGATTCTTAATATCTATAACGCGTTTTAAAGGCCTTTCCAGTGCGCTTCTAACGATGTGTAACATGCACATTTGCGCCGCTGTGCAAAGGTCTTGTACGCGTATAATGATAATTTCCGTGTGCCATGTGCTATCGGCGGAAGATGTTTTCCACATAAATTCATTATGCAAAGTTGGATTCTTAATATCTATAACGCATTTGAAAGGCCTTTCCAGTGCGCTTCTAACGATGTATAACATGCACATGTGGATTATTTTGCAACGGTGCTCCACACATCTGAAATTGCCGCCGTCTGTGGTGTTCGTGTCACCTGCGCCATCAGCAGATGTAGTGTTCGGCTATAATTTATATGTCCATGGTCCGATTTTCACTATGTCTAATGCAGTCGAAAGCCCTCGAAAGTACGCTCCTAACGACGTATAACTCAGACATGTGCGATGTTCTGCTGAGACGTTACGCACGCCGGTTTATACCGCCGCTTCTTGTGTGGTCGGCCTTTCAAATGCGCCCTTGTTCAGTCTTTGCCTTATCGCGTCTTTGTTTGCTTCTAACTCCGTTATACCTATCTGCAACAAACCTGTATTGGTATCATTAGAAAGCTCTTTTGACGTCGGTGACGGTGGTGAACACAAATTGGATCTATCCTGAAAATTAAAATATATATTGAACAATTTGTTTGTAAAATCGTCATGTTTTGCTATATTTCCGCAGGAAATCCTATATAACTTTTCTGTCCAAAGACAGAAATCAAATTAACTTATATTGCCAAAAGCCCATTCAATGGCGGAGGTGCATGCAAAGGGCGTTTTTCTAACCCTTCAAATAAAGTATTTATTAACTTTTTTAAAATGCATAGTACTCTCAGGCGAAAGTCTAACTATCCAACGTATTTACGGGGTATTCTTTATATGGGGACAAGAGCCAGGCTGGCCACTGGCTCAGAAATTTGCCTATGTTCCCGGGCAAGACGATGCGACGGGCACGGCGATGTGAAAATTGCGACGCTGCCGTCCACGTCTGCCGACGGAGGTTGGAAAGATGGGGACCCGAGGTAGTGCATAGCGGGATAATTCCGACCTCCACCATGATCAAGCTTTTCGTTGCCTTGGTGTTTAGCTTGTGTAACGGCGCGCGACGTTGCTCATGCTATTCGTCATTGGTTCTCCCGAAGATGCTCGATGCGGCCACGGTGTAGCAGAACTGAAACACATTGAGTCCCGACAGGGGAAGAGGCGAGTCGAATCAGGCAGGCGCTCACGACTTGACGGTAAGCAAGCATAAACGGTGGTTGATTTCTCCTGGAAGCAGGACGAAATGATGGTGTTGCATGGGGTGAAGGGTCGACCCTTAGAGGAGAGCGATGGTGGCGAAGCGTTGGCTGGCGCAGGCAAACCAGGTCGAATCCAGGCAGGCGCTCAGAGGCGACTTGACGGTAAGCAAAAGCGCAAACGGTGGTTGATTTCTCCTGGAAGCAGGACGAAATGATGGTGTTGCATGGGAGTGAAGGGTCGCCCCATAGAGGAGAGGCGATGGTGGCGAAGCGTTGGCTGGCGCAGGCAAACCAGGTCGAATCCAGGCAGGCGCTCAGAGGCGACTTGGCAGTAAGCAAGCGCAAACGGTGGTTGATTTCTCCTGGAAGCAGGACGAAATGCTGGTGTTGCATGGGAGTGAAGGGGCGACCCTTAGAGGAGAGGCATTAGCGGCGGAACGGTAGCTGGCGCAGGCAAACCAGTTCGAATCCAGGCAGAGCGCTCAGAAGCGACTTGACGGTAAGCAAAAGCGCGCTAACGGTGGTTGATTTCTCCTGGAAGCAGGACGAAATGATGGTGTTGCATGGGGTGAAGGGTCGCCCCATAGAGGAGAGGCGATGGTGGCGAAGCGTTGGCTGGCGCAGGCAAACCAGGTCGAATCAGGCAGGCGCTCAGAGGCGACTTGGCAGTAAGCAAAGCGCAAACGGTGGTTGATTTCTCCTGGAAGCAGGACGAAATGATGGTGTTGCATGGGAGTGAAGGGCGACCCTTAGAGGAGAGGCGATGGTGGCGGAGCGTTAGCTGGCGCAGGCAAACCAGGTCGAATCCAGGCAGGCGCTCAGAGGCGACTTGACAGTAAGCAAAGCGCAAGCGGTGGTTGATTTCTCCTGGAAGCAGGACGAAATGCTGGTGTTGCATGGGAGTGAAGGGTCGCCCCATAGAGGAGAGGCGATGGTGGCGAAGCGTTGGCTGGCGCAGGCAAACCAGGTCGAATCCAGGCGAAGCTCAGAGGCGACTTGGCAGTAAGCAAGCAAAGCGGTGGTTGATTTCTCCTGGAAGCAGGACGAAATGATGGTGTTGCATGGGAGTGAAGGGGCGCCCCATAGAGGAGAGGCGATGGTGGCGAAGCGTTGGCTGGCGCAGGCAAACCAGGTCGAATCCAGGCAGGCTCAGAAGCGACTTGGCAGTAAGCAGCATAAGCGGTGGTTGATTTCTCCTGGAAGCAGGACGAAATGCTGGTGTTGCATGGGAGTGAAGGGGCGACCCCCCAGAGGGAGAGCGATGGTGGCGGAACGGTAGCTGGCGCAGGCAAACCAGGTCGAATCCAGGCAGGCGCTCAGAGGCGACTTGACGGTAAGCAAGCGCAAAGCGGTGGTTGATTTCTCCTGGAAGCAGGACGAAATGCTGGTGTTGCATGGGAGTGAAGGGTCGCCCCATAGAGGAGAGGCGATGGTGGCGAAGCGTTGGCTGGCGCAGGCAAACCAGGTCGAATCCAGGCAGGCTCAGAGGCGACTTGGCAGTAAGCAAAGCGCCAAGCGGTGGTTGATTTCTCCTGGAAGCAGGACGAAATGATGGTGTTGCATGGGGTGAAGGGCGACCCTTAGAGGAGAGGCATTGGTGGCGGAACGGTAGCTGGCGCAGGCAAACCAGGTCGAATCCAGGCGAAGCTCAGAGGCGACTTGACAGTAAGCAAGCGCAAGCGGTGGTTGATTTCTCCTGGAAGCAGGACGAAATGATGGTGTTGCATGGGAAGTGAAGGGTCGCCCATAGAGGAGAGGCGATGGTGGCGAAGCGTTGGCTGGCGCAGGCAAACCAGGTCGAATCCGGCAGGGGCTCAGAAGGCGACTTGGCAGTAAGCAAAGCGCCAAGCGGTGGTTGATTTCTCCTGGAAGCAGGACGAAATGCTGGTGTTGCATGGGAGTGAAGGGGCGACCCTTAGAGGAGAGGCATTAGCGGCGGAACGGTAGCTGGCGCAGGCAAACCAGTTCGAATCAGGCAGGCTCAGAGGCGACTTGACAGTAAGCAAAGCGCAAACGGTGGTTGATTTCTCCTGGAAGCAGGACGAAATGATGGTGTTGCATGGGGTGAAGGGTCGCCCCATAGAGGAGAGGGCGATGGTGGCGAAGCGTTGGCTGGCGCAGGCAAACCAGGTCGAATCCAGGCAGGCGCTCAGAGGCGACTTGGCAGTAAGCAAAGCGCCAAGCGGTGGTTGATTTCTCCTGGAAGCAGGACGAAATGATGGTGTTGCATGGGAGTGAAGGGCGACCCTTAGAGGAGAGGCGATAGCGGCGGAACGGTAGCTGGCGCAGGCAAACCAGGTCGAATCCAGGCAGGCGCTCAGAGGCGACTTGACGGTAAGCAAGCGCAAACGGTGGTTGATTTCTCCTGGAAGCAGGACGAAATGCTGGTGTTGCATGGGGTGAAAGGTCGCCCCATAGAGGAGAGGCGATGGTGGCGAAGCGTTGGCTGGCGCAGGCAAACCAGGTCGAATCCAGGCAGGCGCTCAGAGGCGACTTGGCAGTAAGCAAAGCGCATAAACGGTGGTTGATTTCTCCTGGAAGCAGGACGAAATGATGGTGTTGCATGGGAGGGTGAAGGGGCGACCCTTAGAGGAGAGCATTAGCGGCGGAACGGTAGCTGGCGCAGGCAAACCAGGTCGAATCCAGGCAGGGCTCAGAGGCGACTTGACGGTAAGCAAAGCGCAAACGGTGGTTGATTTCTCCTGGAAGCAGGACGAAATGCTGGTGTTGCATGGGGTGAAGGGTCGCCCCATAGAGGAGAGGCGATGGTGGCGAAGCGTTGGCTGGCGCAGGCAAACCAGGTCGAATCCAGGCAGGCGCTCAGAGGCGACTTGGCGGTAAGCAAAGCGCAAACGGTGGTTGATTTCTCCTGGAAGCAGGACGAAATGATGGTGTTGCATGGGGTGAAGGGGCGACCCTTAGAGGAGAGCATTAGCGGCGGAACGGTAGCTGGCGCAGGCAAACCAGGTCGAATCCGGCAGGGGCGCTCAGAAGGCGACTTGACGGTAAGCAAAGCGCAAAGCGGTGGTTGATTTCTCCTGGAAGCAGGACGAAATGCTGGTGTTGCATGGGGTGAAGGGTCGCCCCATAGAGGAGAGCGATGGTGGCGAAGCGTTGGCTGGCGCAGGCAAACCAGGTCGAATCCGGCAGGCGCTCAGAGGCGACTTGGCAGTAAGCAAAGCGCCGGGTGGTTGATTTCTCCTGGAAGCAGGACGAAATGATGGTGTTGCATGGGAGTGAAGGGGCGACCCTTAGAGGAGAGGCGATGGTGGCGAAGCGTTGGCTGGCGCAGGCAAACCAGGTCAGATCCCGGCAGGGGCTCAGAGGCGACTTGACGGTAAGCAAAGCGCAAACGGTGGTTGATTTCTCCTGGAAGCAGGACGAAATGCTGGTGTTGCATGGGAGTGAAGGGTCGCCCCATAGAGGAGAGCGATGGTGGCGAAGCGTTGGCTGGCGCAGGCAAACCAGGTCGAATCCAGGCAGGCGCTCAGAGGCGACTTGGCGGTAAGCAAAAGCGCAAACGGTGGTTGATTTCTCCTGGAAGCAGGACGAAATGCTGGTGTTGCATGGGAGTGAAGGGGCGACCCTTAGAGGAGAGGCGATGGTGGCGAAGCGTTGGCTGGCGCAGGCAAACCAGGTCGAATCCAGGCAGGCGCTCAGAGGCGACTTGACAGTAAGCAAGCGCAAACGGTGGTTGATTTCTCCTGGAAGCAGGACGAAATGCTGGTGTTGCATGGGGTGAAGGGTCGCCCCATAGAGGAGAGGCGATGGTGGCGAAGCGTTGGCTGGCGCAGGCAAACCAGGTCGAATCCCGGCAGGCGCTCAGAGGCGACTTGGCGGTAAGCAAGCGCAAACGGTGGTTGATTTCTCCTGGAAGCAGGACGAAATGATGGTGTTGCATGGGAGTGAAGGGGCGACCCTTAGAGGAGAGGCGATGGTGGCGAAGCGTTGGCTGGCGCAGGCAAACCAGGTCGAATCCAGGCAGGCGCTCAGAGGCGACTTGACAGTAAGCAAGCGCAAACGGTGGTTGATTTCTCCTGGAAGCAGGACGAAATGCTGGTGTTGCATGGGAGTGAAGGGTCGACCCTTAGAGGAGAGGCGATGGTGGCGAAGCGTTGGCTGGCGCAGGCAAACCAGGTCGAATCCAGGCAGGCGCTCAGAGGCGATTTGGTGGTAACTGTGCATGATTTGCCGTGTCAAATCTTTGCAATTCCCTAAGGTGTGGCATATGGGAAAGGAGAGGTATATTGCTGTAGTGTCTACAGCTATGTATCTGAAGTCACCCAATTGATGGGTAGGCGCAATGGCACTACACGCCAGACGGACATTGACGTTTTCTGACGTTTGTTATGCATGTTGATGTAAATTGTAGTATGTATTGTTCATCACGTGTAGCAGCTCCACTGCCATTGTCAACAGTACCTGAAGAATTCACAGAGATCTGATCTACCACGACGACCTTCCTGCATAGACTCAACTGCGCCATCACAGCAATCGGACTTTGAAATCAAAGTTGTATCCTTCCAGGTTTAATGTTTCGTATTATATATTTGTGCTGACATGTTTGAATCATTTGTCCATTATGCAATTGTTAGAGTATTGAATGCGTGAGCTATGGTTATCCATCTGGGTATATGACTGTGATGCACAAATGCTTCGTCATGATCATGTTCGTCTTACAAATGGGGAATGCAAAAATAAAAGTACAAGTTAACACTGTCTCGCTCTAAACTAACACTAACCACAAACCGATGTAACATAAAACTAGCGTGAAAAGGCAATAAGTCCTTCTCTCTCTAATCTAAAACGCTAACCTAAAAACCGAAAAAAACATAAATTAAAACTAAAAGCCTACGGCCTTCTCTTTCAGCTGAATCACTAACCAAAACCGCAGTAACATAAACTTAAAACAAAGAAGGTTAAAACGTAAAATAACAATAACAACACGAAACAAAGAACTAATAATACCGGTAAATTAAAGGGGGACGAAAAACATCGATGTGGGCAATAATAAGTCCTTCTCTCTCGCAACCGAAAAAAAACATAAAGCCTATGGCCTTCTCTTTAAGCTGAATCCCTAACCCAAACCGCAATGACATAAACTTAAAACAAAAAAGGTTAAAACGTAAACCAAAACCGAAAAAAAAACATAAATTAAAACTAAAAGCCTACGGCCTTCTCTTTAAGCTGAATCCCTAACCAAAACCGCAGTAACATAAACTTAAAACAAAGAAGGTTAAAACGTAAAATAACAATAACAACACGAAACAAAGAACTAATAATACCGGTAAATTAAAGGGGACGAAAAACATCGATGTGGGCAATAATAAGTCCTTCTCTCTCGCAACCGAAAAAACATAAAGCCTATGGCCTTCTCTTTAAGCTGAATCCTAACCCAAACCGCAATGACATAAACTTAAAACAAAGAAGGTTAAAACGTAAACCAAAACCGAAAAAACATAAATTAAAACTAAAAGCCTACGGCCTTTCTCTTTAAGCTGAATCCTAACCCAAACCGCAATGACATAAACTTAAAACAATAACAACAAAGAACTAATAATACCAGTAAATTAAACGGGAAAAAACATCGAGGTAAAGTCGGGCATGTGAAACTGAAATATAATCCTTGGCTCAAGTGATTTTCTACACTTGGCTCAAGTTCTATGAATTGAGTCGGTAGGCCGGCCGAGGCATTGATAGTATTGTTTCCAGGTGAGGGGAACATGCTTTCAATGTCTACGAACTAGCCCGGATATTTGTCTTCAATTCCACCTGGTGTGATGGCGAACTGAATTTTTGCTATGTTTGCACTTGGTTTGATGTTGTCTGGAAGGATGAATAAAACGTTTTCATTGCTGCGCTTAGCCGTGGTATTGTCTTCAATTCCACCTGGTGTGATGGCGAACTGAATTTTGGCTATGTTTGCACTTGGTTTGATGTTGTCTGGAAGGATGAATAAAACGATTTCTTTGCTACGTTTAGCTTTGGTATTGTCTTTATTTCCATGTGAAGAGAAAACGGAGACACGTTTTTTGTGATATTTAATTCTTATTGTTTGTTACTAAAGGTCACCTTCACACAATTACATCCCTTAAGTAGCTTCATAGTGAGTTCTTACTCACCTCATTGTCTTCAAATGAGCCTTGATTGGCGTCACGTTTGCAGAGGCACTTGTTGTGGTGGGGCACACAGGCTCTGCTCTGATGTTTTGATTGTAATGCCTAATCCGAGAGTTTCTGAGTGAGACATGGAAGCCAACCGAGTGGCGGGAATTACGACTGAAAGCGCCAATCGTTGATCGGTTGTTTAATCGCATAAGTGAATGGGATGAGTGAGTCGTGTCAGGTTTAAGCTACCAACCGGCCTTAATCCATGAATGATTGATTGACTCTGTGACCTCAATGCAGAGCTTAATACAAACACTTTTCAATCGCCCGGGCTATATATACCTAGCAGTCAGATACAAGCATCACGGCACTTGTGCTAACATTGTTTGACACAGCTCATTGTTGAAGACTTCATTCAAGCCATGGCCTACACACTTTTAAAGGTCCTGTTTCAAAGCCCGTCCACTTTGCCATCCTGGGACATAGCTTCGTGCGGCGACTTGATCAAATCTGTCCCCTCCACGTGGCATCATCACTTCCGTGCGTGGGATAGGAGGGGCGACTGTCGCTCGGATGAAAGCAGTGGTGGATGCCCTTGATGCAGGTTTCCAGGGCATTGTTTTCTTTCAAGTGGGAGAGAACGACGTGTCGGCGTCAACTGATCCTCAGAACCTGGTTGAGGACTTGCTGGATCTTCTGGACTACCTTCGGTGGAAACGGCCGGGCTCCAGAGCAGTGATAGGAAGTCTGTTCCCGAGGTAAAACCAAGGAACATGACGGTCTCTGCCTACAAGCGGAAGGTGGAGGAGACGAATCGGCGCTTGAAGAGGATGTTGCGACGCCGTCTGGATGCCACCTTTTGGGACCACAGCCAGCACATGAGGATGGGACCTGCACTGTTAGGCAGGGATGGCGTCCACTTGACGTCAAAGCCAATGCCCAGTTCTGGCTTTCCATTCGTAAGTGTATGTGTAGGTACGTTTAAACGCACATGCCCTGTCCGGTAGATCATCATTTTATCGTAATTCCAAAACTCTATAATTGTCGTTTCGGCCCATTGTGTTTATATACAGCAGTAGCAAAGGGGATCCGCGTGTGAGACAATCAGTGCAAACGGGACGCACAGATCAGTCAAATCTGAGCGCACGGGGCTTAACTTGGGATGGCTTTAAGGGTGGGAAAACGAGACGACATCCGCACGTGTCGCACATGACGTGAAAGCTAAGACACGGGGCTTTCGATCCATAGTAACGACAAAACCCTGTGGTCGATGTACGAAACAAAACAAGCATCTGCAGTGTGAAATACTGCCGTAAATCAGGTCAAATCGGGCTTAAAAGCGCCCCGGCTTCGAACCCGTTAAAGACAGGTCACTTCTGATGATACCACCAGTTGGCCCTGGGAACCAGCTTCACGTCGATGTGCAACATGTCAATGGGTTGCGTATATTTGTCGTCCACGCGACGTATAAAGATGATCGCAGAGCAAGGCTCTTTTCTTGGTAAAAGACATGTCTATATCACATGGCCAAATGGACGTGGACGTCAACCAGGTGCCCACGTCGACCCGTGACGATCCCAGGTGCCTTGTCCACGTGGCAACATTTTCATATATGATATGCGTGCATATGTTTCTTTCTCCGGGTGCGAGACGATTAGTGCAAGCGGGATGCAGAGATCAAACCCCTTTTGATATGAAATCTGAGCTGTTTTGGCTCCCGTCACACGCACGGGGCTTGGCTTCGGGGGGCTTTAAGGGTGGGAAAACGTGACGACACCCGCACGTGTCGCACATGACGTGAAAGCTAAGACACGGGGCTTTCGATCCATAGTAACGACAAAACCCTGTGGTCGATGTACGAAACATAACAAGCATCTGCAGCGTGAAATACTGCCGTAAATCGGGTCAAATCGGGCTTAAAAGCGCCCCGGCTTCGAACCCGTTAAAGACAGGTCACTTCTGAGGATACCACCAGTTGGCCCTGGGAACCAGCTTCACGTCGGTGTGCAACATGTCAATGGATTGTGTATAGTCGTCGTCCACGCGACGTTTAAACAACAACACCCACCGTTTCTGGCCCGTGATATAGGGCTAACAACCACGTTCATAACTCGAATCATAACCTAACACACACAAGTCTTTTAACACACCCAAAATAGTAACCCATTTATTGTTCTTGACTTAACTGTATTTAACTCGAATACCTCATGCTTTACACATTTATTGTAGTTCATCTTGTTGTTCATCTTGTTAGTCAGTGTTTCATGGATGTATAGCAGGCAGGCAGGCACTCCTTAAAAGCTGGTAATTTTATAGCAGCAACTTCATTTGTATTTAGAGGCGGTGGGGTAGCCTAGTGGTTAAAGCGTTCACGACGAAGACACTGGTTCGATTCCCCGCATGTGTACAGTGTGCGAAGCCATTTACTGGTGTTCCCCACTGTATTATTGCTGGAATAGTGCTAAAAGCGGAACAAAACCGTACTCATTTACTTGTACTTGAGTGTATTGGCATCTGAAATGTATTACATCGAATCATCTTCATTACACACTCTCTTTCAGCTTTTATCTCGTGAGATAAAATTCTTTTGACGTTGCACCAAAGATGTTAAACACAATTTAAGAAGCTCTTGAGTAGTTATTAATTTATTTACTACAGGCGATTGATCGTCAAGCTCCCCAATAATCGCCCATGAGATATTAGCTGAAACAGTATCGCCAGCAAAACAGTCAGCCGAATAAAGCTCAGTAGTTATTAGTCGCAAGGGTATTTCATCACATAAATTTATGGGGAAATGTGACATTATCTAATGCTCTGTTGGGAGAAAGAGTGTGTAGCCGCGTGTACAAGATGTATTCATCTGCATCACGTCAAGTCATAACGTCCACTAAAACCATTGTTAGCTTCTCTTTTTTTCCGGGTATACAACAGGCAAACATGCACAAATAATGTCGAAGGTGCATCGCAGTGGAAAGAAAAACACGGATGAAAAAGAAGTGGGATGAGACCTAACACATTGGTTGAAAGCTATGAATACACAATGCCGTTTAGAACGTGGTCAAATGTAACATATGTTATATTTGGGATTACACTTTCTTAGTAAAGTAAAGATTCTAGTACTTTTTGGGGTTGATTCCCATCCGGGATTCGAACCCACACACCCAGAGTCAGGCACCTAATCGCCAGCACCCAAAGTCAGCCGCCTAACCCGTTTCCACAAAATGGAAGTCGGACAACAGGTGATAAGTGTACACTGGAACGGCTCCCACGGCCGTAAGCTATGAACACACTACCTTTCGGCCGTGGGAGCCGTGCCAGTGTATTCAGTGTACTCAACTCAAAAAACTACTAGAATCTGTACTTTATTAAGAAAGTTGAATCCCAACTATAACATATGTTACATAACACATCGATTTTTGAAACTGTTTTGGTTTTTTACATGTTTCTTCAATTTAATCTTGAATTTCAGTGGTCCAGAACTTTTCTCTCTTGGCAAGACAACTATTTGAAATACCACAGATCTTTGGCAGGCGAGTGAGTTTAGTTTTACGCCGCACTCAGCAATATTCTAACCCGCACCTTCACGGGTCTTTGGCAGGCGAACATCAAAGGCATTATGCATAGAATTTAAACATAAATATTGTTATGCAAATAATTATGATTTGACATAATTACTGTCTGCGTGTTTAGATTGTGTCACAAAAATAGCCCGACTATTCATTTAAAGAAATGAATGTTCCTGAAGTACGAAAATGGCAAAACCCTTCCACAAATGTAACCATATAAGAGGGACAAAACAATTACCACATTAATAACAAATCGCTCTTAAAAACGGAGTCGAACGTACGATTCTGACTTATTATAATTATTATCAAAATCATTATCAAATATCATTTTACAACATTATCAAATATCATTTTACCATTTGTTTGTGGAAAAGGGAGCTTTTACTGGTCCACTAGTGGCAAAAATCAGAAACAGATTCCAGGACAAGTCAACAGTTCACCTGAAAGGAGAAATGAAAAGGAAATGAGAAATAACCCATATGTTTCGTCTTAGAAACCGTATTATGAAGTTAATTATATTACTCGTAATGTTTGCACGTCGCTACCATACCCCTTTTCGAAAAGCTACATTTCTTCAGTTATGACATTTAGATGAAATGCTAATGGTATCTCTAACTATAATTTCCCCCTTGTCGCCCAGGATTCACCACACCAGTTTACGAATATGTGTTGGTGTGTGGATTAGAATGCTCATCATGTCGAATGCGCTTGGAGCGTCCCTGCGGCCCTATGTAAGTGGCCAATTATTATTATTTAAGAAAAAGCTAAAATAATTTGACGATCATTTTTCTTAGATCGTCAGTATAAGGGAGTACGAAACTGCAATAGAATGACATTTTAACAAATGTAGGGGCAAATATGGCTAAAAGTCAGACAGCCTCAAAATTACATGCTCGATTTCGGGGTTGCTTTTAAGTGGCTGGTGGCTGAACAATAATACGAGGAACAAATATCTAGAAATGTGTGTACCGACTAACAAACCGTAACAAAAACCGTTACCTTCGTTTCCGATGAGTACAAAAAAGCTACCTTTCAAAGGTTTTATTTTTTCTAATCTCTCTCCATATGAATTCCACATATGAAAACATTTTAACTTGTATTAGTGAATTGATAAAAGCATTTCCGATGCATATTGATGCAGCATGGCGGACAAAGTGCCGACAACTAGGAATTTGAAAATTCTCACCCATGTCCACAAGATTGGAAATTTGCTAAGAAAATTCTGACGAATGGTACATCACTGCTCTATTCTGAGCCCTATTTGAGAAGGACAAATTTGTCTTGAGCTACATGGTCAAAAGAAACAGGAACATGCGCCCTAAAGAATTATCTGCGTTTGTAAATCCACAACCAAATGCTTAAACGAAGTCGCGGTCGTAGTATGTAGTGTTATAAACTTCGGCGCTTTCACTGTTCCTTATTCCCAGAGAAATACAGTTCCGTTCTGTGTTGAATCTCACTTATTGATCGCATTGTCACTTTTGATACCGCCACTGATGCAAGTGCTTCTACTGCAATATTTTTATTTATCAATTAATGATCCGTGGCTCCAGAATGTCCTTCAAACTTCATCGATAAACCCAACCTTGAAGGTCGAGTTATGAGTGATGGTACTGCGATCAAAGAAATTTATCCCTGCTTTATATTTCTTTTACGAATAATCCATTCTGCCAAAATGGATATCCTGGTATTCCATATACAGTCTAATTTACCCTTCAAGCAACGACATCTCAGTGAAGTCTAATGCATGGCTTCCTGTAACCGGTAGATTTATTACCGATATTCAAATCAAGGAATTACGACTTGTTAAAGGGTTTTTGCCTTTCATCCTTCAAGTACTGAACGCGAACATGCAAATCCATTGAAAATGTATGCATCCGTGGGGTCGACATGTACAACATATTTAAAAAGCACTTGGTACGTCAAGTATCGTCAGTACTGTCAAGTTGGAGTGAGTCCTATTGATTCTGCCTAAGCTGGCAAAGCAATGCAATTTCCTTTCCTTTTTCTTTCTGGGGACAGTCAATACTAAGAATTCTTTTGCACTGACGCTTCAAGTTTAATTGAACTGGGCCGATGTTTCGGCTTGTATACTGAAGTCCATGAGATTCACCATACGCTGAGTAGCGTATAAGTATGTTGAGTCATATTCGACGATGTGTTGTATAACAAAAATATTTCCGAAACGGTTTTCTTATAACCATTGGCATCTCTGCTCCTCTTCAGTTGTAATTGACAGTTATCAAACTGCTATCAAACCAGCATAAAAGTACACTTCCCATGATGACGCTGTGCAGAAATGTGTACAGTTGCTGAACCAGCTGGAAGTGTTCCAGTTGTATTTACATATGACACAAACACACCAACTAACATTATTTTCCCGATCTGAGCCATTAACTTGCAGGGTCTTTTAAAACCTAAGCTCTTAATGACACCTTGATAGCTTTCTAGGACGCATATCTTCTTCAATGAGAAGGAATCTGCGGTTTGACAAAATTGCATTCACACAGCTGAGTGGCTATACGGCCACTAAGTGTCATAAATTGACAGTTCAGCTTATCGTTAAAGCACCACAGGCCCTCTGTTAATGGTTTTGGTTTCCCATTATGTATGTTTGTTTTCTGCAAGTGCTCCCATTACAATCAATGTTCCAATTGCATATCATAACCGCAGTCTTGGTTATTGCACATCATGTCTGCGGGAAGAACACTTTATATGCAGATGTGTTAATCTGAGAGGAATGTGAGTAATTACTTTTGATGACAAATGATGATGAAACGAACTTTAATTTAAATAGTCACTGAGTGAGGTATCGCGTGAATTATTCAACTGTAAGACAATTATGACACATGCTATCACAGAATACATATTAAATACCGCAAATGTGAGAGATTAACCAAAATACTGAAATAACTTCAAGACTCATCTTCAATTCCAGCGCTTTCAATTAAATCTGGACGTTTCAAAGTAATTATGAAGGAGGTCACGAAGTCATACAAATCTTGCGTACTGCTGTGGTGAAGCTAGAAGCACAGCTATGGTGTAGACCAAACATCATAAATGGGATTCTGGTACTCGTTAAGTGAGCAATCTTTTCACAGCAGGAACACCTGGGCCACCTGTGACATTTTCTATACATATAACATTACAGCTACCAGTCGGTATTTCAGTTAACTCCAGTGACTGTCGTGGTGGACATAAAACCTCAGCATTTCTACAGACGACACTGTATACATACATTGATTGTCCTGGATACAATGCATCTTTGATAATGTTCTTCATGTCTCACCCTATTAACATACATGTAAGTATAGGTGTGAGTTTGCTTTATAAATTATGCTTCTCTGTGATGCTTACCAATTTGATACGCGAGATCACTGGTCTGGCTTCAGAAAACATATGAAGCAATTCTCTGACGTGATTCTGGAAAGCCTGAGAGTCACAAACCGCAGTGAACAATAGACAAGCTGCAATGGTATGGCTTTGGCAGATTTTCTTCCTCAACGGACATGTGGCATTATTTCAATTGTCACGTATACCAACTTCAAACGGTTTATGTAATATATATATAATGGTATTTGGGGCCTTTTCAGTGGGAGCAACTGCAAACATTTCATGCAGAGCAGCCAGACTTTGGATGACCACTGCCTGGGACAGAACAGTTTTGTTCCAATTCTATTTCCTCTTTTTTAACTTGTGCATTCTACAAATGACCACACTAACATAACTGAGAGTGGGGCTAAATAACACAACATATGTGTAATTTTTGTTAAATCACCAAACGTTCAATGGTTGAAGCGGTCGCTCGATGTAGCACTACATATGTTGGTTCCATTCCATTCATGGACACAGTGTGATAAGACTTCTTAGAGTATCCAAATGTGATGATTCAGAATCGTTGCAAACTCAGAATACACTAATCATTTATAAGACCAAGTGACTACGAATTTTGTAACATGACTCCATCAACCTTGTTGTTGTGTAGAGTTCAATGAATACTCTGATGACGAATGTCGTCCTGATGAGATGATACATTATGACTTCAAAAGATACATTAAAGTAATGTTGTCCCTTGAGACCCAGCAGCGGTAATTGTTTTGAAGGTTAAACAAAAGATCATATGTAGAAAAACGCTTTTATGAGTGGAAAATTCATAATTTGAACGTGTAGCAACCTTTTTTCGGGCAGAATTACTCGAACGCTTTTTGAGTAATGTGTGGTACTTTTTCATTCCCAATATGATTAGTTTCACAAGTCCTTGACTCCTTGTGCTTTTCTAGGTGCAAGGCAACACGATTCCATTCCTTGTTAATTGTTATATATTGATCTTTCCTTTTTTAAACCTTTGGCGTTTCAGAATTGTTGCGAGATGACGGTCTAAGTTCGGGAGACATCAGATCATCACTCGTTTGAAGTAGTGTAACAGGACTGAATAAGGCAGCACACCCCCGCAGTTGAGTTTGAGCAGTGGGGTTCTCCGTTGGCGAAATGTTACTGTTATTTTACTTCCTCCAAATGGTGACAGCGACTCACTGCCGATGATAAAGGTGACTGGTTGACGAGGTTAACGTATGACGATATGGGTGATTAGTGACAGGACTGCTTTCGATAGTATGTTTTCACAGTTAATGAGATTAGTGATTGGTTGATAGCTAATAAATAAGATGTCTGATTCTTAGTGAATGATTGATGACCAGATTACCATGATTGACTATTAAACATATTTCAGGTATGTGACCTTTGATGATTGACTGATGAAGACGACGATGATTATTGACTGGTTCCCAGTGTTTCGAAATGTTTTCAGACGAACAGTTGACGAGCCTTTGCGAGTGTTTATAACGGGTGCCGCCGATGGGGCAGAATACGCTCAGCTATTCGCCAACAGCTGGTATCATCACTATGTATTCACCAACATATGCACATGATGGAGTCGAAGTAGTACAGTCGACTCTTGACGGGGATGTCTTGATTGTGGGGAAAGGGTTATGTCCCTTTTTCTTGTGAGCACCTCGGCTGTATTCATGTCATTCGTCGTAGTAAAGTTCTGTATATTAGTCCAAACATTTCTATATAATATCCAAATATTTATTGAATCTCACCAGAGTGTTTTCTATATCAAACATATCACCACGAGTTGATAAAGTTACAAAGTTTTACTTTTCTCAACGAGTGTTGATATATTTGATATCAGAAGACACGAGGGTGAGATTCTATTTATCATAAAAAATTACTCATTAGTTTTTAGTGACAAATGTACATCTCTGAACACGGTACTGCCATTAGACTTGCAGCGCGGCGGTGTCATACCATTGTACCACCTTCAAGTTGTGTGACGTCATAGTTTTGTGATGTCAACAGCTTTTGACGTCATAGTATTGTTAGTCATGTAATGGATGACGTACACATTCTACCGTCGAAATTGTATTTTCCAAAGTGATATCGTTTGTTATTACCCATAGGGGCTGGCATACACAGGTGATTATTTTTGTGATAATCGCACTTGTGCTTTTCAGTGATCCTCAACGTTGATTGGTCAGCTAAACAGAGAAGAAATCTGATTCTTAGACGGCACTACTTTTCATGATCCAAATTCATTGGAAATGGAAGCAGCAAGATAGCGACTAAAGGTGTAACCTGAAAGTGTGACAAGTGAGTCTGCCGCGGCGTCCATGCCATAGAACCAGGCACAATATTCCACGCACAAAAATGTTCAATGAATAAACAGTTACTCTTCAACAATGAGAAACAACATCAATCCATCAATAAATTGTTGTCAAACCCTTGTAATTCCACCTCTCTGGCCACTCATCCTCAGCCTCAGACTGCCACCATGACGTCACAGTGTTTGTCGCATGCCGTAAATCTTCGTTCTGTAATATACTATTCTCAGGTCCAATTTGTAGTGGTATATTCCACTTCAACATCTCGAATGACTCCTTTGTCAGTCGACCATCTGCTCCAAAGAGGCGTATTCTTCCCATATTGACTCGGATTCCGACTAGAGTTTCCTTCTTGGAACTGCTGTACTATACTGGACCAATTACGTGACTGTAACACGCCTTCCACAGAACAAAATGTTGTTTAATCTTCAGACTTGTTGAGTTTCTTGAGGGGAATATACCCTCGTTGAAATAATGTTCAGTGCCTCGCCAAGGCTCGGCACTGTGAACATTATTTCAACTCGGGCATATTTCTCGTAATCACTCGTACCGAGTTGGTTATTCTCTAAATCTCACACTAGCAATATCTCAATTTTGGATGATAAATCTTATATTCATGACGTTATGTGAACATTGATATTTCACCAAGAACAAAACAAACATGCAATCATTATTGTATTTTTGGGGTACTTTTCCAACATTTTGCTGCCAAGAAGTGTGAAACCATTGATGAGTAAAATGCACGTTCTTGTTACATGTCGATGAAGTTGTTCAACAATAACCAATATTTCTCAAACAACGTGAACGAGGTTATTCATCAGTTAAAACTTAGGTTAAATACATAGTGTGTTTTGTGTAGTAACATGTTATATGAGTGGTCATCCTAAATAGTGGTGTTTTTATTAGTCGTGAAGATACTAAAAAGATCGGTTTTAGTTTCCATTGAACATAAAAACTCAAGATGAATCAATTGATAATGCCTTGACCTTTTTAAACTGGTGACAGAGACTCATTTCAGAGTATATAAGGAAAAAAGAATGACACACAGATGTTGTTAGCACTAATAACCTTAGATCTTTAATCAGGTATACATTCTGCTTGTTTCATTGTTTTCAAAACAATATTAACACAACGCGATATTGGTTTCTTCGTTCTATTTCCAATCTTCAATGGAATTATGATAGTCTTAAGTATATCAGTTAACTTTGTTTAACCACCAGCTTTGTAGACTTTATATCTATTATTGTATGAGATTCTCAACATTGTGCAATTCATGTTCGATGAAAAAGTCAAATGTTACAAATTTTGTTTAAAAATTCAGTTTGGTACACATTGCACATGGATATAAAATATTTTCTTCTGAAATACGTTGATTTATCACTTTACATTTTGGAACATAAAGTTTCATTCAAAGTTTATTTCACAGTTTAGTTTTGCCAAATATTGTTCGGGAAGTGTCAGTGTGTCTGATAGGTATGTTAAGATCTTACATCACAGATAAGATCTTACATCACAGATACTCCATCTGGAAGGAACCATACATTATCGTATCGTGTTGAAGCTGTGCTTTATGGACGGATCTGTATAGTTTAGTGTGAAATATACGAATCTGTATGTACAGTGTGAACGGAATCGGATTTATGGAGCAGTTCGTGAAGATCCGAGTTAGAATTGACCTTCAGCAACCCCTTCTTGACGTAAGAGGCGACTAACGAAATCGAGTGATCTGACTCGCTGACTTGCTTAACAAACTCCATTGTATTGCAGTTGAATAGATCATCAATTGAAACGGACTGTTTTTGCATAGATTTCTGGAGATGAGGGAAATGACATTGACGATTATCTATATTTTCATTGACGAAATGACTTGTCAGGTTCATAAATATTCTGAGATATTCAACTTCCTTAATCAGATGAGTACAATTGCCATTATGATGACGAGAAGCAAATGATATGTCGTTTCTTAAATACTTCGACCCGTGAAGATCTTGGTTATAATTGATGTTTAGTAGCCCGTGCTAGTCGTAAGAGGCGACTAACGGGATTGGGTGGTCAGGCTCGCTGACTTGGTTGACACATGTAGATCAATAGCGTAGATTAATGGTCATGCTGTTGCTCACTCGACTGCCTGGTCCAGACTCGATTATTTACAGACCGCCAACATACAGCTGGAATACCGGTAAGAAACGCGTTCAACAGCAAACAAACAAACAATCAGGACTTTAACTTTGACGTTTTAGTACTGGAGGTTACTGCTTTCATCGGCAACATCGTGAACGTGCGAACGAAGCACATTTGGTTGCATCCTTAGGTTCACAAACTATCAGACATTGTCAGTTTCAAACGACAAGTAAAATATAAGCAGAAGAATTACCTGCATGTGTTCTTGTGGCGATCTGTGATATAACGGTTTCTCATAACGCCAAACTATTTTCAGCTCTATTTAACCAACATCACACTTGAAAATATATTTTGTGTCTACGATTAAAGCAGTGAAATTAGTCGTTTGGGTTAGCCGCGAAGAAAGGCTCATCCTTTGCCGCTATTTCTCAATTGACTGTTCAGAACAAAAACAAAGTCTGCATTTCATTTGCACAAAAACAGTGGGTTAAAGTGCCAAGGTTGATTACCTGAAAATGAACGAGGATCCTATATCCCCAGGATTCGACATCAGTGAGAATCAAACAGTCGTCAGCTGATGAAGTTTGGGTCCCACATGTCAAGGTGGAGTGACTGCTCCAGGAGCCTTCTAACCTCTATGCAATCAACCTCACAGAGACAGCGTCAGTTTCCAGTAATTAAAGTCTTGCTCTCGTGATGCTGCAAGGTGATGGCTTTAGTCTGGTGTTAAGTAGTTGGATCCCTCGTTACGGAGAAATATTTCAGTTGACACCTACACATTTGCTGTAATCTACTAATTTTATTGCAATACTATTGGTATTGGAGCGAATTTGATTATACCTATACTGAACAAAGAATTATAATTTGTTTCATTGTCCCAGGTTCGTTACTTCAGGACAAGAATCTAATTCAAATAAACTTTATAATAGACACCATTTGAACAAATTGATTGAGTTCCTATGGGAAGACTAAATGTATTCACAAACTGATGATTTTTTTATTGTTATAAAAAGACACATGGTTCTAATCTCTGTTAACGTAATTTATTCAGTTCAATGGCAGGTTTTAGTTCAGAAGTGCACGGTAAATGAAAATCTCCATAACTTGATATCAAAAGTAAAGTGAGACTGAATAAGATAAGTGATACCATCAGTGTTGCAATCAGATATAAATCCCATTTAACAATGAAGGAAATGAGAATTCCTAATACTCTCGAGTGTTGCTGTATCATCGTAGGAGTGAGTGAGTGAGTTAATTTAACGTCACATCGGAAATATTTCAGCCATATCGTGGCGAGAACATATCTGACGTTAAAATGGAATACGTGTATAATATAAAACCTGTCAAAGGACAGTAAAATAACTAGACTATCACAGTCAGAATTAAAACGTGCATGCAAAGTTAAAACTAATAGCACTATTTGGACAATACAATATAAAAACAGACTATAGATCGCCAACAACTGAAGGTAGATCACCATCATAGGGTCCATGGGGACTTACAGTTCTTTTGCTACCTGCATGGACCCTAGATTGATTTACACCATTCAGCCATTGACCATTATGCAGAGATTTAGCCATGAATTTAAAATGACATTAATACTCCGATTAAAACGGTTGACAGATCACAATTTGTAGGTTCCATGGGTACTTACAGTGCTTTTGCTACCTGCATGGACCCTAGCTGGATTTACACCATCCCTTCAGCCATTGACGATTATGCTGAGATTTAGCCATAAATTTAAAACGACATTAATACTCCGATTAAAACGGTTGAAAGATCAAAATGTACTTTGAACGTTTTAGGACTTATGTACCTTCTCAGAGGGAGTCTCGGAAGTTTAGTGGTATCCCACTTTGATACCCTACCGCAGTATAAAATGAATCCCACCCGTGAAGGTCCGGGTTAGAATATTGATCTTCAGTAACCCATGCTTGTCGTGAGAGGCGACTAACGGGATCGGGTGGTCAGGGTCGCTTGCTTGGTTGACACATGTCATCGGTTCCCAATTGCGCAGATCGAGGATCATGCTGTTGATCACTGGATTGTCTGGTCCAGACTCGATTATTTACAGACCGCCGCAATATAGCTGGAATTTGCTGAGTGTGGCGTAAAACTAAACTCATAAAACTCCCACATCATTCTGGCTTGAAGCAGGACAGTCTTTGATTCAGATCCATGATGCCGAGCGCCAGAAAAGAACACAAAATATCCCATGTTTAACGTCAAGACCTGGGGATAGAACTACCGACCTCCCGTTCCCGACATGCGCTCCATCCTCTTTTCAACAGTGGTGGTCCTGCTTTAGAGACAGTGCCAAGGAATGCATAGCTGATGTACTTTTTTGGGTCTAATGTAATTCAATAAACATACTGTTTCAAACTCACCTCAGTGTATTTATCTGAGCGAACCGTTTCTTCGTCATATTACACTTTAACCTTCATCAAACAGTTGATTTAAGTCATTGAAATCTGCCCTAAAAGTGGCATTCACGCCTCTGTATTCTGCACATATCGCGACCTTGCATGTTCAAACTTTTGCGAATGAGAATTGTTTCTTTCTTTACAGGTTGAGAACAGGAGTGGCAATTTTCCTCAAGCACATCTCAATGTTTTTCAAGGCAATAAGAGCAAAGTTAATTTTCCTTTTGCCCAACCTGTCCTTCAACTGGCTTTCAGATCAATGTTATTTCGATAGTTCCAGAACAGGCACAATGCTCAATACAGGGTATCTAACGATGACTAACACTCAGAATGCATGTTATATTTCTTCTGTGCACGTCTCTATGTATTCCACTATCGACTCTCTTGACGGATTGTAGCACTGCTGGCATCATCGACCACATGCTCGTAATTAGAGTACCGCTGGACAGTAGTTTTCAATGTAAATATGAACATGATTCTGTATGTGGAAACGACGTTCTCTCTGATGTTAAATTCAGCTTGTTATTTTAAAAATGACTTGAAATGTAACGTCACTGTAGCCTTACAGCGATCAATGTTATGAAGAGGTTACCAAGAAGATAATGTTTGTTCACAACTACTATAGATTATCAACATATCAATAGCAAAAACTTCTTTCAAAAACGCAAAGTTATGCATGGCGAATGCGATTTTGTCCGTGAATGATAATCATTTAACTCATTGGTTTTGATGTATAACATTTTTCTACAAACTTCAGTATATGTTTTACCGTCACAGCTGACAGTCCTATGATGAATAGAGGTTAATTAAAGGAAGAGGCGCAACATCTTGTAGAGCAGCGGTAATTATCAAGGATTATTAAGAAAAGATATATGTTTGGGATTTCATTTCTAAATGTTTTCACATGTCTGCTTTAAACATACAGTTTCAATTGAACTTTCATCCCGGGTGTTCCAAGATGATCCGCGGAAACCATTTCCAAACCTATTCGTTTCTCTTTCGGAGAGAAGTTCATCCAATCAATATGACATCCATATGCAATTGAAAAAAGTGCATTTGAAATCAATGAAGTTAAGGATTTTATATGGTGATTGTTACGCGCATGATCTTTCAAAGCTTCATCCAATTATGATGTTATCTTCAAAGGTGCTTTTTTAGATGACCTACGGTTTGATTTGAAATTAAGGAAAGATGTTTACTTGATTAGCATCACGTTGAATCTGCTTTAAACAACATGTATTTTATGTTCAATGACATGGGGCTATAATTACAAGTTATTCCGCTTCCATGGACATTTCAAGCGAGCCGATTCTTCCAATTAGTGTAATCTTCCTAGTTTCATTTGGGCCGTTGTGCATGTCAAATACCAAGAAGAAACAGAACTTGGGATCATTACAGCTAAAGCGCCAAGCAGATCTCTCCATGTGTCCAATCAAGACACGTTGAACTGCTATGAAAACACTCCAGAGTGTAAAGATATCATTTATCATTGATTAGTAACAAATGTAAAATTTCCTGATGAATTTGATCAATATTTAATGCTGAGCTGCCAAATCCATGTGTTCGATAATATAATGAGGGAAGGGGTCATCACGCTAATTTTGGAACCTGGGATAGATACATTGCACTGGTTGCATGCGTGCATAAGCAAACCTGAAAGGTTTGAAAATGTAAGTAAGTGATTTCCATTGAAAGTGTTTAACGCTCTCTCTTCCATTACATTTAAACTGAGTACTTTCAGTCGTTGCACATGATGTTATGTTTGGCATCATTACGGCATAAATCGACGTATTTGCATATTTCGCTATATGTCTAATCAAGACGCGAAAACTTGATCATGCTAAAAATATAAAGAGATTATATATCAATAATCGATGGCAAACAAACTGCAAAAACATCCAAAGCAATCAGTGTAAAATTCGTGCTTAGTATTCAAACGGCAAAGTAATCTTTTCGACAAGATTGCAATGCATGAGTAACATTCAAATGAATGGCATAATCCTCAATCTCAGCTACACGGCCACACAGCATGTAATCAGAAATTGACAAAGTACTTGACAGTAATCACACAGGGCTAAATACTAGCATTACAGAGTATCAAACATCATTGACATAAGAGGCTTGAAAATGTGTTCAATTGTATCCGGTTTGATAAATTGAAAAATTAGACTTGAGCTAATGAGAGCTCGCAATGACGTTCTGTATCTATAATTACCATTACTTGATAATAATAATAATAATTAGTCCATTTGTATTGCGCTAAATCCACACCGACAGCATGCTCATAGCGCAGACAAGATAGAATTTAGGAGTACTTGATCCCAAACGGACATCGCGTCATGAGTAAACAATCTTTAGTACGTTAGCCGAAATTCGGTAACTTTTCTGCATCGTTGTGACAAAATTAAGTTCATTAATACTACCGGATCAAACAATTGTTTTGCTTTCATCTGCAGATTGCGTCAATCCAATTCATATGAGATTGTTCTTTGATGCATCTGTGTCTGTTTAATCTTTAATAAAGACTAGTTGGTTTCTTGTCTGAAACTGCAATATCGGCCCTGTTGGCACTTCCTTCATGATTTTGTGATTTGTGGCGCAATGCAGCCATATGACACTGCTTCTTTACATCACAGATGTCATTCTTGAAGCCTCAGACCTCGGGCGCCCAATAATAAGGACTTTGAGGATCCAACATGACAAAACTGCAAACCTTGATCAAGTACAATCCTATTGATTAAAGCATTTGTGTCAGTGCACACCATCTCAGGTTTAGCAGATGTTATAGTTTCTTCAAAAACATTAATATAAAGTCTTTAAACATTAATACAAAAACAGCAAAAAATTATATTAGACTAAGGTCTAATGCAACATTAATGTTTTCCAAGACTATGTTTCGCTATTCACATTCACACGAAAACACACACGTGCATATTAACATAGTACCAAGACGTTAACTGAAATGACAAAGCCCTTTCCACATCCACAAGAAATCTCTGCTGAAAGGAGTATCCACTATAGTACGGATATATCATGAGCAAATGTCTATTAATCACTATCAATTCAGTAATGACACCGGGTGGTAGCGGAAAGGATGCCGCACCCTGACCGACCGGTAGCACCTGTTATAAAGATATTCATAGGCAAGTCAATTGTTCACCGGATACAAATATGGAGTTTGGAATTGCATTGTTCTTGTCACTGCTGCGACAAATTCAAGATTTTATAATAGAAAAATTAATTAGGAGTTAGGAAAATATCATATAGACCAAACAATTTCATCATTGCATCCCTTGAACAGACTTATAAACTACTCGCATCTGATTTGCTCAAACATCTGATATTCTGAATGAATGCAATGTCAGGGAAAATGATTGATTTTGCATGCTGAAGAGACAATTTAGTTGATTATGATGTCTTCTGCATCCATGTTTACCATTTATTTTTTCTCATTTTCTCGCTAACATCGTTCTTGATTAAAAGCTAGTTATACCTCTTCAAATGTCGTAATTGGAACAACGATGTTCTTTTGGCTTCTTATTGACCCTTGAGAATATTTACCATGCTTCACGAAAAGAACTCACTCAATCGTTCAGTTTATAGTTCCGAAGAATGATGAGTTCTTTGAGGATCAAAGAAGCTCTACTGGTATCAATCCTGATTAATCCTGTGGTGCCAAAGCCAAATTCCCTTGGCTGCCAGGACCAAATGAAAGAACATGTAAGGTGTAATGCCACTGTTGATTTACAGTGGTAACAGTTAATGCAGCAATAATCTGGTTTGTAAAGCAATCAGTATAGACGTTAAACGTTCAGTTGTTCTTCTTTGCATGCAGAACCCCATTTTTAACATTCGTGTTTCCTCAATTACTCGCGAACATCCTTCGTGATTATAAGGCAGTTATACCTCTTCAAATGCCATAATTGGAACAACGATGTTCTGCTGGCATCTTATTGACCCTTGAGAATATTTTCCATGCTTCACGAAAAGAACTGACTAAAGTGTTTTAGTTAATAGTTGAGAAGAATGATGAGTTTCTTGAGGATCAAAGAAGCTCTACTGGTATCAATCCTGATTAATCCTGTGGTGCCAAAGCCAAATTCCCTTGCTGCCAGAACCAAATGAAAGAACATGTAAGGTGTAATGCCACAATTGATTAAGAGTTGTAACAGTTAATGTCGCAATAATCTGATTTGCAACGCATTGAGTATAAACGTTCAGTTGTTTTGCGCGAACTGTTTGAAATCTTCTTGTGATCATCATTTCTAATAAGACGTTAACTCATGAAATGTTTAACCCTAATTAGATTAAGTCTAATTTCACAACAGTGAACTACGTTTTCATTCTTGAAACAAATTATATTCAAATATATCATATAATTTGACTTAGTTTTCCTTTGAGCTTAACGACACATGTTTGTTCAAAGAAATAATGAACTAAAGTGTTATTGTTGATCATTTGAAAATGAATAAGGTTCGTGTGACACCTTTAAACTTTAATGTGACACTAGTAAAAATCGAAACGTTGTCTGTACATGAAGCGACACTTCTTCCTGTGCAATCGACAATACTCACAGCGCCCATCTTCGGTTAGGAAGTAGCGGCTTTTAATGAATTAATGAGTTTAATGAATTTTGTCTGATATTACAGAGTTAGTGTCTAGAATGTCTTTATGATTTGTTGCATGTGTTCCTGCCCCAGTGACGTGGGTTGTTTGCAACCTTGCCAACCTGTCTAATTAGTATTAAACATCCCTTGACAATATGTTTTCATATTACTGAGCATGTACATACTTTGAAATAACTTCCAAAATGGTAAGAGATATCAGTTTTTAGAAAAAAGTTGAATAATGAACACATTGGGAACCGACTTTAACTATTAGTGAAAGATTACAGTAGATTTTGAATTTTGATGATAGAGTTAAGGTAGGACATTTCGTGTATGACGTTTGTTTCAGTCAGTACTGCATAATTTCTCCACGGTTTGTCGAATATTTATTCACTCGATGAGGCACACTGCGTCTGAGTCATCCAATGGCGATTTCACGAAGCCTGTATCTCTCTTTTCTAGTGTCCAAGTGAAACCAACGTGTCTATGCCTATGACAGACGCACACGTCTTCCTTCCATGTCCCAGTTTAGAGGAAGAACTCTCGTAGTCAAACAACAATGTGGGCATACCATAAACGGAGCTGTTGTAGGTATCAATAATGTATCGTCTACCTAAGCCTTTTGACTTTGACACATCAGTGTGTTCATATCCTGGATTCTCTTTCGAATACAACAATAATGTATTCAAAAGTATGTTGTGAAAAGTGACAAATTTCTTATCCGGTTTAACGTATTTGTAATTTAATGCTAAGTTAATTAACAAATTGTGTTGTCTGAACTGAAACCATTCGTCAGTATTACCAAAATGTGTCTCTCTGTAACGAAACCATTCGTGGTTACTTTGGTAAATCAAAATATTTATCAATATGATAACAAGTGTGAGGAAAGATGAAAAAAGATGGAAGATACCGTTTGGTAAAGAGATAATGTATTTAATATGTCATACGTGTATTTAAGTTTTAGTTATGCGTTAGAAGTATTCTTGCTAATTTCATTACGAACCATATACAAGTTCTAGATGTGTAACTTGTGCACAGGGAACCTATAGCTAGAAGTAATGTCCATTGGTGTTTCGTTAAGTAACCTTTACATACCCCCTTTCAAAACAACCAATGTCATAAATACTATATGAATACTTGCACCATTTAAAAGGTACTCATTAGGTATTCCTGTCGCAAATATATTCCAATCTTTTATCTTTTGTGAAAAAAAAATTGGTAAATGATAAAACAGGTTGACAAAACCGTTGCTTCAAAGGTAGCTTTGTGAAAGAGTTTCTCTTCTTTTTGGATCTAATGTATTTTTGAAAAAAATGTTTCCATTTCACCTCACTGCAGCCTATTTATCTTGGCGAAACATTTATTGGTAGTTTTTATTTTGTAAAAGAAACTACTTTAAATCAACGAAATTGCTGCGAAAGTGGCATTGACGCTTTTCTAATCTACCCAAGTCGCGACCTTGCATGTGCAAACATTCCCAATGAGTATTTCCTTTCTTTAAATGCTCAGAACATGAGTGACAATTTCCTCAAGCACATCTCATTTATTTTCAAGGCAATAACAGCAAAGTTAATCCTCCTTTTGCCCAACTTCTCTTTCAACCAGGCTGCAGATCAATGTTATTTCGATAGTTCCAGAAGAAAAAGAAAACGTCGATAAATAGTTCAGTTTTAGAATACCATTAATCAAAGCAATTTGCCACTAAAAACACCACCAATGTATTTTCCATCAAGCTTTTTTTGCTCGCAATACAGACACGAGGTGGTTGCCTTCAACACCAATGCATTTGTAACATTGATAATTTGAAATTGGGTTTTCCGAAATCATTGAAGTCGCCATTTATGAATTCTAGTTATTTTAACTGTGTGGCCCTCCTACACTTCAGGCACAGATGACTTGATTTCATAGCGTGCCTTACAATAGTGACTTTTCTATCAGCACTTTCAAAATGATTATATTCAAAGAGATGTCATATTTGGAAATAGATGTAATTTTCGAATAGAAGCGACAATCCTCTTTCAACATGCATAAGGAATCTCTGCTAAAAGCAGAGTCGATTGTACAATTGTGATTATGTCATGAGTATACATTTGTTTCAAAAGAAAACCTTTTATAAAAAGAAGAGTTATCCACAGTTATTGATAAAGCGTACTAACGGGCATGGTCCAACTGGATAATACGTGAAAATAATGACATTGTCGGATTCTTGAAACGGACTGTTTTTGCATAGATTTCTGGAGATGAGGGAAATGACATTGACGATTATCTATATTTTCATTGACGAAATGACTTATCAGGTTGAACTGATATAGATTCATAAATATTCTGAGATATTCAACTTCCTTAATCAGATGAGTACAATTCCCATTATGATGACGAGAAGCAAATGATATGTCGTTTCTAAAATGCTTCGAACCGTGAAGATCTGGGTTAGAATTGATGTTCAGTAACCCATGCTTGTTGTAAGAGGCGACTAACGGGATCGGGTGGTCAGGCTCGCTGACTTGGTTGACCCATGGAGATCAATTGCGTAGATTGATGGTCATGCTGTTGATCACTGGATTGTCTGATCCAGAATCGATTACTTACAGACTGCCGTCATATAGCTGGAATATTGCTGAGTGTGGCGAAAAACTAAACTCACTCACTCACTCTTAGATGCTTCCAATACATAGTGTTTAATAGACAGACGTTTTCATTTCTAAATTATATAACGGTACTACAGCGCAGATGTAAAACAATTACCGAATTAAAATATGCTGCTGTCTTTGTGTGTCATTACGAGGAATGTCGCTGTCTGAATCAATCAAATGTCCCTTTGTCTTCAAAGGATAAACATTTACACACTGATATTAAAACACAATTTTCTTCAACGAACTTCAGAAAAATTGTTTCATTATCAACGATGAAAACAAAAAGGTGAGTGTTTGTTCTTGCTGTTTATTGGATTAATTGTTCATGAATTGGTGGAGAATGTTAAGGTAAAGAATCAAACATGTCTTGCGCCCTTTGCAGATATTCTGTACGTACATACATGCAACAAACACCTATTTCAAAACATAATTTTCAACAGTTCTACAGCTTACATCCCGTGTGTTTCCAAACGATCCCATAAATCCTTATTCAATCCCATTCGTTTCTCTTTTGTAAGGTTTCTCTTTTTAAGCATCTCATCGACTTCAAATGCAGTTAAGATCACTGTATTATAAATCAATGTTGAGAAGGTTTTTTAAGGATGCCTTTACGATTATCGCTTTGAGCCGATGCTTCTAATTATAATGTTATCTTCAAAGATGATGGTTCAAATCAATTCCAGCAACTGAACATAATTACTCGATAAGAGTTCAGTCAAATCAGCTTTAACAAACATTATTTCATGTCCACTGACATAAGGTTCTAATTATCAATAATTTACTTCCCTTTGGAAATTTCAGTCCCGCTATCTTATAATTAATTAAAACTTTCCGGTTTCATTACAGTCATTGCATATGTCGAATGTTTAAACTTTACGATATTCACAGCTATTAGGTATGATTGTTATTCCACCGTGTGTCTAATCATGACGCGAAGATCCGCCATGAAGATGCAATGACATATTAAGACACCATTAATCAATGATCGGAAGTGAATAGAATGTTAGACCTTCAGTGCAGTTACAAGTTCATGCTCAGTATTCAGGCGAAAATGTCGCGTGTTCGATGAGATAATGTGTTCCACTGCGTCTCAGAACATTTGATAAACTGACAAATTAGAAAGTAGAGTTGAACTTGGTGAAGGGTTCTTTCGGCAGTTCGAAACAGTTTAACTGGTGTGAAAAAAGACTTCTGTGGTTTGATGGATCAGAACAGGATGAAACAATATTGCCCTCTCCCTGCAGAATTATGCACTGTCAGTACGATTCATGCTCAAAGAAAATGGTAACAGAGATGGACCTCATCCTTAAAAGGACGCCATCTCTATGGCATCGAGTCTTTTTTAACTAAAGCGAACTTATCCAGAAGCAACCGTAGAGAAGAGGGTTCTTTTAACCAGACTTCGTCTTGCGTATTGTGGTCTGGGTGCATATCTAAATATTATTAATAAAGATATTTCTGCAAATTGCACAGTGTGTAATCAGTTAGATAATGTGGCTCATTATTTACTGCATTGCCAAAATATGTAAACCAACGTAAGGTGATGGTGGAATCTCAAACATCTCTCAATATTGACATCTCATTGACTGGACTGTTGTGCTCAAACAGTATCACTCGTACTGATGTTCAGAATGTCATTCTTACTTATATTACTGTGGCAGCTTTACAACTTTATAAAACATAAGAATCTGAGCAAACCTTTTTGATGGGCAAGGTGTAAATGGGCCCTATTGCCCTAACACCTATTAAACTTTCAATTATCTATCTATCTTGACGTATCCTTAAAATGAAAGAAGAGGTGTGCATGTGTGTACATTACTCCCAAAAGGAACCTCATTCTCACAAAGGACTGGCCCTTTCAATATAACGTAAAAGCAAACATTACTTAATGCATGGCAATTTGAAGCTAAAATGAAGTTTATGAATAGGACCTGATCAAAGGCACCTGATCCTTTTATCTGGAGAATGCATCATTCTTATTTGTTCAAGGTAGTCATTTGATGCATGGTTGAATCTTTAATCTTTAATAGAGGATGATGTCTTGCCTGAAACTGTACTATCATCTATACTTCTTTCATCGTTTGTTATAGTTTTGCATAAAAATTCTTAGCACTGGTTGTAATTGGTCCCACCTCAACCTTTGTCCACAAAGGACTTTGAACTTAAAACATCACAAAATCGCGCACCTTGATAAAATGCAATTTTACTGATTAATGCATTTGTTCCAGTTCAAAACATCTCAATTTCAGACGATGTTATGTTCACTGAAAAACTTTTATGTTAAGGTTTTATCCAATGTGAACATAAAAACAGTACAAAGTCTAGAAAGAGGCCTCTTAGATGAATATCAGATTTTTTACTGTTTTTATGTTCTAAGACTATTGGATTAGATTTGCTGGATTGTTCAAGGACATGCAATCTTTGAACTTGCATTGTACCTTTTTCTAAATATGAGGCAGTCTTATCTAACTTTGTAGACATTTTGAGTAAGATCCACACATATCGCTTTCGATTGATTACCTCGGTACAAGATGCTGTACTGCTTTCAGAAATGTTTACGTGTAAGAGGCATCATCGTGTGTCTGTTTGTGGTTAACTACTGCTTAACTACTTTATACTAACGTATACACTAGGGACCCCTCCTGCTTTTAGCCTTCGGTCATCACGTCGAATACTCCAGGTAACCTTTGGGGTATATTGTGCGAATTTCACTGTTTTGTCTATTTTCCACTTTTGCTCAAATATTGCTAAAAGCTTCTGTAAATACCCGTAAAGATACCCGTCTGTTACACAACCACTCTGATTTTCATTAACAAAATATTAAAAAACTATAACATGATACCATTGCAATTCTAAATATCAATATGAATAATGAATATCATACATGATGAGAGAAAGGTGCGGGTGTGAGTTGGAGGGAGGGGCAATAACAAATGCATTCCTGCTCTGCATGCTGATATGCATGCTGATGTACATGCTGCCTAGTCCTGTTTGCCTGATTGGGTAGTACACTCAATGATCTTATTGTATTCGCGGTACTGAAGTTATCATGCAAATATAGTTTTAAAATATGTCTCCAAGGTTTGTGATACAAGGTCATGTAATAGAGAACTACACTTTCAGAGGCAGTTACAATAGGTTCAATTGTTTTCCACATACTGATGGCGGAAGAATAACAGGATTGATTTAATTATGGGTTCTGGCTCCACATTTGTGATTGCTTCCATGTTGAGACTGCATTTTATGTTAAATCTGGTTCCAAAGAAACTTTGATTGCAAGCATCATGTTGTCAAAACCGAAGAAAGATTGAGATGCAAACACAGTTATACGGTCTCATGGGAATGACCTTGAGTGTCGAGACAGACAGGCCATGGAGAAATAATGCCCCAAAATGGCACAGCAATGTCGTAAGCCAATAAGTGAACTGCTTTCATTCGTCATGTGTTTCTCTCTTCCAGGCTTATTGACAATGCTGTTTGACAAAAAGAGACCATGCAGATAAGTTTGCCGACACAAAATTAAATCTTATTGATCGACTGTAGTGGATTTTTGCCACTTACCACAGAAATGTAATAAACAGTAATCATCCATTTTTATGATTGAAAAGTTGAGTCCAGAAGAATCATATCCTAGATATCTTTACACAAGGTTATATCGTCTCACTACAACAAACGGCATCCGTTATGCGTTGTGTCATCCAAGCTCCTACAAGACGTGGCATATTTATCTGGTTAATCATATCACAATGTTTATCAGATTTTCTACATGTCATTTTCATGCATCCTAACTGAATATAATATGCAGATCACTTTAACCATCACTCCTTATTGCCAAATATATTTATATTTGATTCAACAGACATGGAAATACTTTCCTATTAATTTCGCTTCCCTCATCTACAGGTTCGAATGGATGGAAGTTTTGAATGTGTATACAAATGTATACTTAAAACACCGCCAGTACAATTAGTGCATGAGTATAAATTTAGACCAAACCAGCACAAAACGTATGATGATGCTGTGCGGAAATGAGTATAACCGCTGAACTAGCTGAAAGTGTTTCAGTTGTATTTTCACAGGACTGGAACACATAGACTTACATTAATTTCTCGCTCTGAGCCATTAACTCGCAGGGTCTTTTTAAACCTAAGCAGTTGACACTGACACAGTGATACCTTTCTAGGACGCATCTCTTCTTCAATGAGAAGGAATCAGCGATTTGACAAAATTGCATTCACACACCTGAGTGGCTATACACCACTAAGTGGCATCAATTGACATTTCAGCTTATCGTTAAAGCACCACAGGTCCTCTGTTAATGGTTTTGGTTTCTCACGTCGTATGTTTGTTTTCTGCAAGTGCTCCCATTACATTCAATGTTTCAATTGCATATTATAACCACAGTCTTATTTACCGCCCAGCAGTTCTGCAGAAGGACACATGTTGCTGACATAAACACGCATCTTAGTGAATAACATTTCAGATTTACAAAGAATCATTGAAATGCAGAAGGGCTGTGAGTAATTACTTGTGAAGACAAATTATGATGAAACGAACTATCATTTAAATGGTCAATGAGAGAGGTATTGCATACATTACTCAAATGTAAGACGATTCTGACATATGATTTGACAGGACACATAATAAATACTGCAAATGTAAGATTCATGTCGAAATATGAGCATTCTAACAACTTAAAGACACAATTGCTGAGCGGAAAATCCCAGGGTGTGTCACAGTAATTATGAAGTAGGTCATGAAGTGATACAAATCTTGATTATTACTGTGGTGAAACTAGAAGCACGGTTATAGTGTGGACCAAACATCACAAATGGCAGTCACAAGCATGGCATCCTGGTACTCATTTAGGCAGAAATCTGTGCACAGCAAGAACATTTTGGCCTCTTGTGGCGTTATTAGCGTCCTCGTACTGTAACTATAATATTTCAGGGCAAAAGTGTACTTTATTACATGGTGGTAGAGCGAACTTCATTTCTTAATCATATATTATAGTTATGATATTGAGGCCTCTGGGAACAACTGCAAACATTTCATACAGGGCAGCCAGACGTTAGATGGCCGCTGGCTGGGGCAGAATAAGTTTATTCCAATCCTATGCCCTCTTTTTCCCAGTTTGTGCATTCTACCAATGACAACACTAAAATAACCCTCCCTCAAAGCCATTCTGCGGGTTCCTCTTCGCTTTTGGCTAATTGTTTGGCACTCTACATTTTCCACTTTGTCGCATGTGCATTCGACAGCACCAATAATGATTTTAAAGTTGTATTCCCAATCGGTAGAGGATGTTCACGTTGTTTAGGTCAACAACTGAATTGCCGATGCAGGCTGTTGTCAACAATGGCGACGCCAACTGTGGGTATATGTCCTACAGGTTTCCAGTACAACTATGCCTTTGCAGCCTCATGAGGTTCACAAACATGAAAAGCTGTAATATGATACATTTGGTGAATTAAATTGAAATCCCGTGGGGATTTCTTGTCAGAATAGGTCCCGATGAACCTATTTATTACACAGGGATACGTTATAAATTGGCTTCGTGTCTAAAGCGTGTGAGGCTGGTAATGGGTTTGTCTGATAATTGTCTGTATCCCAGTTCCACATAGACAGCAGCAATTGTTGATTTTTAGTGGACTTTCAGAATTTGTTTTAAAAACTTGAGATGGATATGTTCAATTCCAGTAGCGAATATTGTTCCCCATACTTCACAGCCATAGTTCAAGGTGCTTGAGACAAAAGTGTCGACCAACTGACAGCAAGTACTCATTTACGATATACAAAATGTCTTCTTTTTGTATGTTCCAATGTCTAATAAAGTAATTAAAAGCTAAAGTGTAATCCCAAATATAAGTTATGTTACACGATCACAATGCACATTCTTCGACTGCATTTTACTACTCTGATGTTAGAAATTCGACTAATTGGTAGGCCACCGTTTCAACGAGGCAATTGAATTTTCTCGGGTATTGTCACTTTGAACAGTGATACGTTGTCGCGTAGGTATTGTTTATCATCTCAGCTCGTTACGCTGGTCACGTTGAGCGTGTTGATAGAGGTATTTCTAAGAATGTATAAAAGGCCAATAATTCAAATAATGACAAAAAGTATTGTAGATCGCATATTGTTATTATTTATCTGAGATGTTTCTACCAGTAGAGAGTCGATTTCAATCTCTACCAGTAGGATACTGGTAGAAATTGCAATCGATGTCTCTACTGGTAGAGATTCTGATCGCAATCTCTACCATAATATAAACTGGACACATATTTCTCCGAGAGAACCCATCTCTGAAAACATTGGGCACTCAGAGACTAATGTCTGAGACGGGACTAATGTCTGAGACGAGATGACTGCAACTTCGCCCAATGAAACACTTGTTATACAGAGTGTGAATATATGATTTATAAAGAAATTACCAAATATTTGTATTTGCATTTCTTCTTGTTAAGATATGTAGATATGCCTTGTAAGATTTGTGCAGCGATCTATCTTCGGGAACCATTTCCCCTCCAACTTGAAGGAGAAAAAAAAACCCATAATTTTAAGAAAGTCCATATTAAATTATCCAAAGATGGTGGCTAATTTTATTCAGTTAAGATAATTCTGGTAGTGAAAAAAATAATTCTGCAGAATGTTCCGAAGAAAAAAAATTCCGCCAGAAATTTATGCAGAAATGCATTTTCAGGGCCAGTTTGTGAGCTTATGAACGCCTGAACACACTGGCACATGGACGTTTTGGGTTCATCTTCTCGAGATCTTTCTAATGATATAAAATATGTCTTTGTAGCTTGCGTCCTTTTGTGTGTCAAGGTAGGACTCGCTGATCATTCCTAAGTTGTTCAACCCGGCCTTAGTACATTCCTCAAGAGTTTAAAGGATACTCAATCAAAGTTTAAACCTGCGGTTGTCGTTACATCACATTTCATCATATTCAACAGCTGTTGGAGTTTGACGCACAAATCATTTATAAAACGTTCTCTTCAGTTGGGGATCATGGCGCTCTGTATACAATGAAAATAGTATACATATGCTATGCATGAGCAATGCATAGGCCAAGGAAACACCATGATGGCAATAATAATAATAAAAATAGTCTGTACCTTTAATTCATTAAGATTCCTCGCCATGGAATGCTTGGCAATGGCCAATTTCCCTGAAAAGCGCATCAAATTCAATCATTATCCATTATTATCCAATTTTGTCAAACGTCCATTACTCCAAATCTGATATATAATCCTCAGTAAGATCGGTTCTTCTCAAAAACTTGTTTTTGTACTTTCAAGTGGCATATCTACAATATCAAATCTTTTCAGGAACTAACAGTAACAGACACAAATATGTCGATTCTAATATCAAGGAGTTCGAAACGAGTAAAAAAATCAAATGGCCGTTGTAGGTGAAGTATTTGCTCCACGGGTCACGTCGGAGTGACGCATGCTGATGCGAGTTAAGTCTCCAAAGCCAACCAATTTCCTCTCTCAGACAGCTCTCCCGTCTTTCCGATAATAAAACAATTTGCTCGACTGTCTGTCACGAGGCTGCAGTTTGATCACACACATTCTTTTTCCCTCATTTTCCCGGCCCTTCGGAACTTGCCTAATAGTTGCGGAAGTATGTATTTAGACAATATGTTTAAATATCAAAATTGCAATAGATCATATTTGTTTTGTGCCTATCTGGGTCTCTCAGACTGTCTCCCTCATGTTAACGGTGTCAAGCAGGCAACAAAAAGTGAACATCAACACTTTTAGAAGGAGAAAACTATTTAATGTGAATTGGAAGGTATTTGTGAACATCTTTAAGCCGTCGGTGTTCTTAGTCCGCATATATTACAATTCAAGTAATGACATTTTATTGTTGAAAAATCGTTGTCTTAACTTACACATTTCATTAAGGATAGTAGAGAGCATGTTTCCCTTCATCAAAGTTCTCTTCGGTTGGACATTAAAGCTAAGACCTCAAATTCTTGCTTATAATGTTGATCACATGATTGTCTGGTCCAGACACGATTATTTACAGACCACCGCCATAGAGATGGAATATTTTGTAGAGTGCGACGTTAAAAAGCAAACAAACAACACACTTGCTTTGGCAACGCTCTTGTATAGTAGTTCGGGAAAAAAATCCCTTGATTTGGACATCTTGGCAAAGACTGATGGTCACTCTCTCGCTCACTCACTTACTCAGTCACCCAATCACCCAACTGCCCACTCCTTACGTCTACGTTAGTACATGCAAATCTGTTTTCATTTACTTCCCGTTATATTCAATGTGAATGAGCGAATGGTGTTTATGTCGCAATCATTGCCACTTTGGCAGCAGATTTTCCACACGCATATGTTTCCCTTTTCACATTGCTGCTTCGTTTTATGACAGGTTGTAACATCATTCCACTACTGAACTCTGCGGTTTAATGTGTCGTGTTGGCACTTTGTATCAAACATTTATATGGCGATTGCTATCGACCTGTCGCAGGACCCAGACTTTAATGCGAGAGAATCAGTTCATTTATATCGACTAAAAGATAAAATAACCGAGGAGTTTGGGGCATCGAAATGTGCACTGTTTTAAGATACATTTTATCATTTCTGCAGACTATATCAGATAGAGGATTGACTCAGTTTGCACCAAACGGTATCTATAACTGTATATATGAATGTGCTTGCACTGTCCCTTTTTCGGTTAGCACCTTTAAATTATCAATATGATAAACTATTCATGTTCTACAGCTTTCTTCTGTGTAATTATTGCAATACCAACAACAAATCGGTTTCAATACGATCGTAAACAAAATAGCAAAATCACCGATCATGGAAACTATGCGATATTTATAGCAACACAAAAATATAAAGCATACTGTGTATCGACTTAGCTTTTGTCGAGACGTCAGATTAAAGAGCTGTTGGTGCTTTTCATGCCATTTTAGATGATAATGCTCTCGATACCATGTCAGACTAAGCTGAACTGATGTACAAAAGACAGTACACACTACGTGAATTGGAATCATTTTCTCCAGCACAAAGACCCGCCGCAAACATTTACAAGCCACAAACATTGTGCAAATGTTGTCAAAACACAGCTCATAACGTATATGGTTGCGACGTTGTCAGCGCCCTGCTTTCCTAACCCAAAGTGGATTATGCGGTAGATGCTGACGATGACATGCCCCGAAATCGTCGATAGGCCCGGATGTCAACAACACTCTTCACTGTTGATCCTACAGAGGTCACTGTGAGCATGAATGCACTGGTGATGGTAATCTTGCATGGTGCTCACTCTCTGTCTTCCACTGTCAGATGTCTGATCAGTCTGTTTGCTGTGTTGCGTTTGTCTGATGAGGCGTCCGGCTTGTACATCCGGATGTTCTGGCAATATGGCTGTTCGAAGCCACAATCTGTGAAATTCTAATGGATCTTTCTTGGTAATCGGGTGTGTTTCTTTAACAGGAACTAGTTTTCACTGTCATAATATACTATAACATATACGAAGAATGTCACATTGTCTAATATTACATACCACCGTTCGGAATAAGAGTTATTGTTTCTAGTGTTTAGCTGTTGGTAGACATGTATACATGACGTATTCATCTGTATTACGAATTAAATTAAACCATTATGATCACCGTGTCAACTGTCTTGTTGCTTTAAGGATTTTTTTATAGCACAATTCCATATTATATAAACACCTTATTTAATAGTTGCGACGTTGTCAGCGCCTCATCTTCCTAGCCCAACTGGACGAATCGTGGATATAGATGTTGACGATTAATGACATGTCCGGATGTGACAGCACCGTATCACTGTGTTCCAGCGCTGTTGATCCTAAAGACGTCACTGTGAACATCCAGATGCGCTGATGGAGTATACACAGCTGATGGTCATCTGGTGTTGTGGAAACTCTCTGTCTTCCACTTCTGGGACTGTCAGATGTCTGATCAGTCTGTTTGCTGTGTTTCATATGTCTGATGAGGGTCTGGCTTTACATCCGGACGTTCTGTAAATATGGCTTTTCGAAGCCCCCATCTTTGACATTCTAGTGGATTGTTCTTGGTAATCTGATGTGTTCCTTTAACAGAAACTGGTTTTCACTGTCATACTTACCCACGCAATCATATGGTAAAATAGACGATTGGTAACGTTCATCGTCTCGTCGCCATAACCGAACACGCCCATCAATGAAGTCTACCTGGTACCTTTACTGAACATGACACTGCACCACTGGGCTTCATTCCAGCAATGACTCTGCGATGACGTTTTATCATTGGTAGAGGAACATACGTCGGCGTGACCTCAAGTGAGCTACATGGAGACGATGTCCGTCAGTCTGTATAGACACTTGGACCTTGGAAGTTGCTGTTGAAGCTGCGTGGCGTTAATCTGCTCGATTGATGATTAGTCTGTTCTAAGGTCGTGTGGTCGACTGTCCAGCACAGTTTCGGTTGCTCTGCAACGCTGTTACAGTCGTCAAATCGCTGACTTCAAAATGGTCATGGCTGGGATGTAACATCGCGGTCCTTTTCGTGTTCTATAAGAAGTCTCAGGGTGATGTTTATAAAACGATATATTGAAATGATTCCGCTTCCCCAATTTGAAGGAAGACATGCATGTTCTGCACGTGTCACAGATGATACGGTGGTTGCGATCGCGTGTGAAGATTTTGTCATCAACTTAGATGCATTTATGTGATGTTTTATGATGTCTGCTAATCATAATATCACGTTAAACCTAGGGTCAAATAGTCCCACCTGCAGTCATTTCACCCACAGACACATCTCCATATTTTGCAGACATTTCCAAATTATATGTGTGTACTTCCTTAACTTTTTAGCAATATATATGCAACGAGATATTTTGGTAATCCGTTCATTTCCACTTGATCTGTGCTATTGTTAGTCATGTCAACAGCCGCACAGACTACACAATTAAAGACTTTCTTGTCAGTGAACTGACCAACCTCCCAAGTGGGGAAATGCGTTCTGACCCCAAGTACCCCCCTACCCTCTGTTTACCAGTACCTCTCACTGTTGAGACACCATTTGATCAAGTACACCTTTTGTGAAAAAAGCACATTTGGTCACCAGAAACTACCTATTGTGGTATACGGCAGTGTTGAAAAGTAGTACATTAGCGTGTGTGCCTTCGGCAACCATCATAGATTAAAAAACAATGTCTTACAAGTAGTTATACACTGCAGATCACGTCGGTTGGCGTCTTTCCATAGTACTCTGCCGTATCAATTATGGAAAGATTTTCAAACCAGGATGGGGAATACGAAAACTGTTGATTTCATTCTAAATATGTTCTAATCCCTCACAGAAATATCCACGTCTGTTCAAAGTCTTCAAACAGTCAAATAATCAACGTGAGCGTTGTAATTTCCTGTTGCACAGTTGACGACCATTCAAATAAATATTATTCTAGGCTAGTGGTGTCATGTTGTTTCAAGAGTCAATTTCGTTTTCAGCACACGTCGTTTCACACGTTTGTCTTAAGGACCGAAGAAGCCCTGTGTTTTTATTATCTCTTGAAAGTTGATTATTTACCAAGTTTTATTCCATTTAATAGAATGATCACATATTGTCACGTTAACACTCCTTCCTGGAATATTGCTGAGTGCGGCGTAAAACTAAACTCACTCACTCCTTCTTAACAATTGGTCCCATTTTATTTGCAAATTAGATCTAACACTTATCAGGACTTTCATATCTTCATCACTGAGGTCATTACTGTGACGCGAGGCTCATATATATGACAGTTCTGATGACCGCAGAGGATTCTTTCGGCCATTGACGAGAGTGAAAAGCAGGTTCGTCTTTACTAACTTCTATTTCACTTGATTTTCGGGAAGTTGATTTGTTTTTTCTAATGATGTTATTGATGTTGTAAATACCATGCCCTCTCATCAGCAATAGTGAAACAAGCATCTCAGTCTCGAACATCGCGATCTTCATCCACACTGCAGCAGTATGACAGCTGTTGCCAGCGTGTTCACGCGTAAATACAGACTATCAGTGACATGTTAACATTCAGGTGGCTGGACCACCATCGGATCTACCACTGGCGTTGCATAAAGCTGACACTAAACTTGTCACACTTCAGGAATGTAACAAAATGTGCCATCATCAATAATTATTTGATTCTGAAGCCTTGTAAGATCAACTGTTCTAACTGTGTGGGCGATCGACTATTTTGATTTGGAAATAAGGTAGAAACGCATTAAGTTCTTTTTCAGTACTCTCATCAGAGATGGCAGTTCCTCAAGAGCTCAAAGGGCACTTTCATTCCAATCAAAGCGTCAAGTTTCTGCAGTAAAAGCATTACATTTCACGGTGTGGAGGACATACTGACAAAAATCACAACGGGGTTCTTTCACAAGCATTAAAGTTTGGAACATGTATCCTGATTTCTGAGTAGTACCAATTACAGAACTGAAACACTGGATACATTGCAAACAGGTATTGAGGATAACTTAAGTACCTTATTTATTAGAATCTTATCTTGATATGCACTAGGGGACATGCTGAATGTTGAGACCATGTGTGCTTCACGAATGCAATCATCATCAACACGTTCTTGCTGCAAAGTCAACACTCTGCTTCAGAGAGTCGCTCCCTAGTTGCACCTCGGTATTGATTCCGTTCCGCCAGTAGCTATTCTGTGATCACAGCACACAGATGTATTTAATCAAAGGTCCTGTTATGTGGTGGAAGGCTCAGGCAAGATTAATAATAATATGTGTCAATGTAGATCCTTGGAACAACAAACACACTTTCCAACACATTAAACCCAATGTCAACATGAGAGAAAGCAGAAAAAGTTCATGGTTTGTACAGGGAACAATGCTGGAATTTCTCACTGATTTCTTTAATGTCTGATAACGACTGTCGTAATACAGCAGGAATATTGTTGTGTTCAGTGAACATTGTTTGAGTGGGATATCGGTAGGACGTACTGATCAAATTGAAGAAAAATCTGTTTGTTGACTGGCTCAGCACTTGTACTTGAAACTAAAATCGAAAGAGGTATTGTTGTCTGAAATTAATATTTGTTTTCAAGAATATACCTTTTCTTATTGACAGTAATCTCAATGATTAATTCACAATATGAACCACATACATTGATCAAATAGTTTGTCACTTACAACATTTAAAATGTTCAATATCGTCATACCTCGTGCCTTTAATTTTATTGGTCAATGATGCTTTAACAAGTTTCCGTGTCACCCCTCCCAGGAGGGTGACAACTGGAAAATATATTACCCGCTGCCAAGGTAACCGCCAAACACTCCTCCGAGAAGCTGTGTCGCTAACAATCGTATGACGTCATAATATGACGCATGCAGTGTCCGGAGATCGAAAACCGTTCGATCAGCTGTTTTTGAGTTCAGTATGTACATATATATTTTACCGACTTTCACTGCTTGATGTAAACTATTTTATACATTAAGTCGTTTGCACAGTCACCTTAAACATCATTAACCATTTTTATAGCAGTGTTAAGCTTGTCAGAATATGCTTTACTGAATTATACAATCCAGTCGAGAGGCAGACGCCATTTTGTTTACATGTCATATAGTCGGTCGCGATCTTTAAAATAAAATAAAATGATAATTTTGTACATTTAACAAGGCGGTAAGATAAATACGTTGTACGCTTCTCCCTCGGGTAATACGGTTTGATGTTCGCCTCTTTGTAGCAGTGTCATCCCGCGCCTACCATCTGGATTAAGTTTAGCTGAACGTGATTGGTTAATAAACCGTGCAGTTATTAACCTGTTAGCGAAGTATATAAGCTTTATGTTCTAAATTATTTGCGCAATATAAGCCCTATATCAGGTTTAGATAACATTACATCTCAAGCTTAACATCCCGTCCCCCTGGATTCACTTTAGCCGAATAAAAGGAGGACATCGTCCTTGAAAAGGCACTTTGTGTACTAAATCCTTAATGTGATTTTGTTCGATGTTGAACAGTAATCGATGAACACGACAAACGTGTTAATTGCAAAGATCATGATGTCTTCGCTGCATGCACATGCATTAGTTACAGTATTAACCTTGTGTCTCTAATCCAAAGAGACACGGTTCAATCTTCGGCTGATTGTTGGGTATTGATTGTAGTGCTACCTTTGATATTCTCATTGAAGCACGAGTGATTTTAATGCAATCAGACTAGCATTGGAGAATGACGTCCACATGTCCACTACCTTTGATATTCTCATTGAAGCACGAGTGATTTTAATGCAATCAGACTAGCATTGGAGAATGACGTCCACATGTCCACTACCTTTGATATTCTCATTGAAGCACGAGTGATTTTAATGCAATCAGACTAGCATTGGAGAATGACGTCCACATGTCAAGGGAAAAATAAAGATTGGAAGTAGATTGATACGAAGAATGTTGCGTCTAGTGAGGGTCAAAGGAATTTACCACGGCTGTCTGTGTTTATTATGGATAACCCAATGCTGAATTCTCGGATGGCACGGCTGGATACAGGTCGACCCAAAGACACGGAGTGAGCAATAAAAAGTCAATGATAATGTAGATATGGCTCTCTTTGTCGTGAGTGCAAATTGGGCCATAAAATATCCCTTTGAATGTGGTGTGAAAGCAAGGGGCGTACCTGCAGAGACATGTGCATACATGCATACAGGTTGTCAAAGAATAAACAGCTTTGCCTTTTATTCAGAATCCAAAACATAAACTCACCAAAGTCTTGGTATTTCCGGTATACAAACAGATGCATTGATTGACGATTGTTGACAGCCGTTTAAAGTTGAATATAGACGACGTCTTGAAACGTCGATGTTAGCAGACAGATGCGCGTAAATCCAATGTAATAGTCCCACACACCTCAAGAACAATCCTTTATATATACCCTTTATATATTTCCATAGAATTCCAGCTTCTCGATCCTTCGCTGGTAGCATAACAAAAAGGCGGGTAAATCTAATTTACTCTCAACAAGCGAAAACACAAAGCCAAAGCTCAAATTCGAGTTCAAATCTACAGTCAGTGTTTTACACTGACGTCAGAACACCGTTCCGCACTAGTCTGGTCTGAAGGTTCACCATGTCGGCTTCTGTCTTCAAAACTTTGGCCAGCTGGTATATACAGTCGCAAGTGCCATTTTGGAATATAATGATACCATGTTTTATTAGTTAAATATAAACTGTATAAAACATTTAACTTTTTGTATAGATATTCCTTTTCTATCAATTGTAATAAAAATAATAATAAGAAGACTCTATTACCTTCAACATGATTATTTGTGCGGACGGTCACCTTCATTTAAATATTTATCGCAAGTGTATCTTCATATCTAAAATATAATGTTGCCGTTCCGACCAAAACTTGTCGCCGTTTGCGCTAAATTTCTGTCGCCGTTTGCGCCACATTTTTTGTCGCCGTTCTGCTTTGTCGCCGTTATAGCTGGCATCCGTTCAGCCACCATCGGTGCATACTTTTATTTGCTTGGAAGTTTATAAACATCAACGCCCTGGGCTAGTTGTTCAGAACACTTCCACAACACAGAATGTACCCAAAATGTCAGGTGCAGACGTCACATCACCATCTGCAAGCAGAAATTCTGCCTTTGATTAATTAAATTCTTTCCTGTGGAATGTTTGTGTCATTGTTAGCCCCCAACAAATACATCCAAGCTGATGACTGCAGGATAACACAGAGCTTCGATATTAACTATTCTGTTGTATCCCTGCATTCTCAACGTTCCTTGGTCCTGAAAATCATTTCCCATGCAGCTCTTTTCATTTGTCCAATGTGATAAAAAATACATTACCCCAGTCCGTGAGATCATTTTTTCTCAGAAGGTAAGGAAAGTAAGTCGTGATGTCTACCTATTGGTACTGTCAGGTGTAGTGTTCAACAAACAATACCTGTTCAGTACAGTAACAGACACAGAAATGGACAGTATAAAATGATTGGGATTTGATACCACACAGATCGACATGAGTAAAAAATGATTACAAAGTCGTTGTAGATGAAGTATTTGCAGTTCGCGTCACGTCGGAGCGACACATGCTGATGCAGAAGTAATCTCCAAAGCCAACCAATTTCCTCTCACAGACAGCCCTCCCGTCTTTCCGATAATGAAAATTTGTTCGACTGTCTTTCACGATGTTACACTTTGATTACTTAAGTTTTCGACTTTTCCGTCTCTCCCGAACATTCCTAATCGTTACGGAAGTAAGTATTCAGACAATGATTAAACATCACATTTACAATCGACAGTTGGGTTGTGTGTCTGTCTCAGTCTCCTTGTTTCTCTACTCGTTCTGGTGATACCTCCTGTACGGGTATTGACTTAAAAGCAATAGAGGTATTACTAGGCACAAAATTGAATAGCTTCACATTAAAACAGTGCAGAAGAAAAAAGATTTAACTCCTGATTTCGGTTCATAGATTTTGCCAGTGAAAATATTAAACCGTATGTTCAAAAATGTGTTGAAAATATTTAGATACATATTACATTATCTACCTATAATCAAAATTTTGTTTGGATCGGTGGTTTGTGTCCTTATGAATACTTTAGAAGTCAAAAATCAGTTTAAGTCATATTCATATATATACAATTAAATATTATTAGTGCCAACGTGTAATGACTGTAATTATTACTGATTTGTAAAACTTTTCACAGTCGACAATCAGTAAATAAAGCAAAAAGACGTAGGATCAAAGAGGGTACAATACAACGCAGTAGACATTTGTCAGTAACCTGACATTTGAATGTCTCTGGATGTATCTGTAATTTGATAAACTGGTTTGACACGGTTGAAGAGAAAATCGTTCGCTCATGGCGATAAATTGTTCTTTCAACCATTTGCTAATGTTCTGTGTGTCTACTGTTTATGGCTGTAAGCCGGCCTGAGTATGGTTAATTTCCCAACAACTTTCATAAGGTCTGCTGTCTTTGTCAGTGCAGTCTTGTTAAGGGCAGTCAAGTACACACACGGTTATAATTAGGATAAGTATCGTTTCACGTGGAATAATCAGGCTGCATAATTGTGTATAAGTCAGGCAGAGGTTCTAAGAACTGTGAACGTTATCACCAAACCTGACAAGGAATATCCTGTAATTAAAGTTCGAAAGGAATAATGTTAATATATGAACGTTTGACAGGTGAAATGAAACCGACTATCAATCTATTTCCTGTAATCGTGAGTCAATTCTACTATTCTGGCAATATTGTAAGCCATTATATATTATGTAGCAGCAAAAATGTACAGGTCCGAATACATTAGTCAGTACATGCGCTCACTCTCTGATAAAATTTCTTCTGTAAACATATATAAAGTACACGACGCAATCTTCCTTGTAGCAGTATGTTGGATGACTGTATACCACGACCCGTCTGTTGTAATATCGTATACTACTGAACTCGCGAAATAGAGTTACAAAGTGTCCAGTGGACGAAGCTTCGACAATAATCAACTGACTTCAACTTACGAGCGCTTCAATCAATCTGCTGCCACTAACAATGATCAAAATAAGCGCCTTTTCCAATGCACTTAATTAATATGATTCAAGGGCCGATAAGGAAAGTTATTTTAGCTCTGCGACTGCTATTACACATCTCCAATGTTCAAAATCGAAAATATAGTTATCCGTCATCAACTACTCGAAAACGTTGAGACGAACATACTCTGACTTTGTGATTTGTTTAAAGGCAAATGTTGAAGGAGGCATTTATTTCTATGAAAGTATAATTTGTCTATGAATACCTGACTTTTATGTCTCTCGAACAGCTTTATAATTTCCTTAAGTGGCATTTAGAAGCTGGTATGATGAAGTGGAACACTTTTTATGGATAGACAACTTCTTTGTTGCAGTAGTTGCGACGTTTCAGTGTAGATCCTAACACCGTTATGAAGCAAATGATCGTCTATCCATAAAAAGTGTTCCACTTCAGCTTTATAATTGACAGGTGGACATAGTCGAGGGATGACTTTTTAAACTTTTGTGTTGCCTGATGCCAATGTCCCCGTTATACGAAACCAGTCTGAGTACATAACTGAGTCCAGACCAGAAAACCAAGTGATTGCATTGGCATCATCAGCATAGATCTGGTTGGGATATAATGACATGCATCAACCGGACTACCCGATCTTGTCAGTCGCTAGTCGACAAGCATGTTTTGCTTAAGACTGGCACTAACAATAAGCTTCACATCATATGACAGTTCATCCCTATCACCAGTTTATCCCTGTTGTTGTAACAGCATGTGATCACTATTACGCCCTTACAGTGGTGAAAACAGAAAATCCAAAGCAGTACCTTTAATCTTTATACAGACCGTACAATGAACGAGATCGGGCGTAGATTTCTCTACAAAGTTATATTACATGTTCACATCGTATTTTGCAGAAAAGGTTCGGCATCATTCACCATAGTGAGTCAGTCGATTACTCTCTCGTATCAATCAAGGAAAGGTTTACAAGGCAAGACTCGGATCATAAAAACTATTGATTTCAATCGAAATATGTTTTAATCCCTTACAGTAATCTCCGCCGCATGTGCCATGAGTAGTTTCTTCAAGCAATCAGCACCGCATTCATGGCGGGGAGAGTAAAAGAGAGAATAATTTTTGCCAGCGTTGTAATTTCCTGTTGGACAGATCACGACCAACTTCATATATTTGGCTTTAGGCTAGATGAGTAATAACATTCTTTCAAGAGTCAATTTCGTGTTCGGCACACATCAAGTTACAATTTCGTCTTCAAAAACTCTATTCTTTTAAAAAGGTAATTATGTCCCAAATTTTATTCCAAGAAAGAGTGGTCACGTATTGAACGTGTATTTCATGTCACTTTATAACTCCTTCCTTTTTCACTTGATCCAATTTTGTAAGCTAATTAGACTTGATACGAATTTGGCGTTTTGTATCTTTATCACTTACAGAACTATTGTGACGTGGGTTCCTAACAGTTTGAGGGGGTCTTTTCCATTGTTTTTGTCATACTCAGGTCGTCGTCGTCGATTTGTAATTTAATTTTACAAGAAGTCAATGTGTTTTTCTAATCATGTTTTCACCGTTGTAATTGTCATGGCCTCTCATCAGCAACAGTGAAACAGGCCTCTGAATCCCCATCATCATAATCTTCATCTACACTGCAGCAGTATAACAACGGTTGCCAGCCACGGTGTGTGTAAAGACAGATTACCAATAGCATGCTGACATACAGACAATTGGAGCTGAATCGGATTACGACAGTCTTTGGATCAAACTTGTCACACTTTAGGAATGCCAGCAAAGCTGTGACAGCAGCACCATTTACAGTAATTGTTTCGTCTTGAAATCTTGGTATTGCATCTGTTTTAACTGTGTGGGCACCAGCAAAAGATTTTTACTGTATTAGAGAAATAAGGTAGAAGCGCATTAAATTTCTTTTCAGTTCAATCTCAAGAGCTCAGGATACTTTCGTTCCAACTAAAGCTCAAAGTTGTGGTTGTAGTTACATCAAATTGCATTACATGCTTTCAACAGCTATAGGAGTTTGGAACACATTTCCTGATTTCAAAGTAGTACCAATTACAGAACTTAAACACTGAATACATTGCAAACAGGTATTGAGGATAACTTAAAAACCGTATTTATTAGAACCTAAGATTCATCTGTGCATGGGACACCCTGGCCATTTAGATGGTGTGTTTCTCAGGAATACAATCATTATTTTACACATTCGTACTGCAGAGTCAACATTCTGCCACCATTAGTCACTGTCTAGTTGCACTTCAGCATTGATTCGTCCCGTCAGTAGCTATGCTGTGATCTCGGCCAACTAAAATGTATTTAATCAGAGATCCTTTTATATGGCTGAGGTCTCATGGAAGGCTGCTAAATGAATACGCCAACGTAGTGTCTAGGAACAACAGGAGCACATCCAAACTGATTGAACCCAGTATCAACACGAAAGAAAACAGAAAATGTTACGAATTTTGTGCAGTATATTTTGTGCAGAATAATGCTGGAATGTCTGATAAAGATTTAAGTGTTTGCACGATTCATATTGCAGAAGTATTGGTGTCTGCGCACTTTGTGTGAGGGGAAGTGCTATCGTCAGACAGTAGTAACCAATTTCTTTGAAAATGGGTTTGTTTATTGCCTGACTCTGCACATTAGTACTGATTTTGTTGAAACTAAAGCAGCATGAAGTACTGGAATCTGAAAAGAAAGTTTTCACAAAACGTTCAGGCGATAAGGAATTAAACAAGCAAGAATTGCTTTCAGATCCTATTGGCAGCTTTTAAATTTTACTAACATCATCCCTGTATACACAGTTTACAACGTTGATTGTACACGCAGACGAAATGTTGGTTACGGTGTGATCAGCTAAACCACATAGCCATTAGCGAAAAATATAAGATTTCTTTTTGTCGTTTTTCGTTTTGAAATATTTGCGTCACATAATCACAGCATCAACCAAAACATTGATTTAAAGACTCGGAACTCTTAGAGTGATTAATATCATTATGCCTCAAGCTGAAAATATTTCGACGAATTCCATCCATCAGGATTCATTTTAACTGAATGAAACGAAAGTATTGTCTTAGTAAATGCAATTTGTGTGCAAAGTCCTTAATTTGATTTTGCTTGATGTCGAGCGGTATTGTAACAAGATGACAAACCTGTTTATTGCACAGATCGTACTGTTTTCGTTGCGTGTACAATGCCATTAGTTATTGTATCATCTATGTGTCACTAATCCAAAAACAAAGTTTGGCTGATTGATGGGGATTGATTCACATTGCAACTTTTCACATCGGTATTGAAGAATTAGCGTTTTTGATGCAGCCTGGTTGGATCTGGAGAGTGTACAGAACACGCCAGAGAGGCAAAATACAACGTTTGGAGGTCGATGGATATCGAAAGACCAGAGAAATTTACCACGACTCTGTGACTTTTACGGATAATCAGTTGCTGCCAAGGGTAATTTCGAGGATGACAGATAAACATAAAGTCTCAATGATTTGACGAAGAAAGAAATATACACGATACTGTACATGCTTCTATAACAACAATCTGTCTGTAAAATATTACCTTGGAGCGCTCTGCATACAGTGACAACAATGTACAATTTGTATACAGGTGTGGTACAGGAGCAGTGCATAGACCACACACACACAACACACACACACACACACACACACACACACACACACTCTCCTGTACTACACCTGCGCGCACGTGTGTGTATATATAATGTCTCTATTGCTGACAGTGATTAATGTTCAAAACATAGTTGTGATTGTTAACTCATCTGACTGATACACAGGGGAGTGTATGTTTGTACTGCGTTAGTTCTCCTCAGTTGGACAATGAAGCTGACACTTCACATTCTTGTTCATGATGTCGATCACAGGATTGTCTGGTCCAGACACAATTATTCACAGGCCGCCGCCATAGAGATGGAAGTTTGCAGGGTGTGACGTTAAACAACAACAACAAACTTGCTTTGGCAACGCCTTTGTACAGTAGTTCGGAAAAATCCCTTATTTGGACATCTGGGCAAAGTCTGATGGACACTCTCTCGCTCACTCACTTACTCAAACTGTCATCCAACCATCCAACTGCCCACTCCTTACGTCTACGTTAGTTCATGTGCAAATCTGTTTTAATTACTTCCCGTTGTATTTGATGTGAATTGGCGAATGGTGTTTATGTCTCAATCATTGCCACTTGGCAGCAGATTTCTCCTGGGAGATATTTTCCACACGCATGTGTTTCCTTTTTTACATTACTACGTTTTATGACAGGTTGTAACATCATTCCACTATTGAACTCTGCGGTTTAATGTGTCGTGTTGTCACTTTGAATCAAACATTCATATGGCGATTGCTATCGACCTGTCGCAGGATCCAGACTTAATGCGACACACTCAGTTCGTTTATATCGACTAAAAGATAAAATAACTATGAGGTTGGGGCGTCGATTGAAAGATAAAATAACTTTGGATGTCGAGATGTGCACTGTTTTAAGATACAGAATAATAGATGTTTTATCATTCCTGCTGCTGTTATTGAGACTACTTCAGATAGAGGAACGACGCAGTTGAAGTGCCCTAATGTGTGCTCGACTTCATATATGAAGTTCACTGAATTGACTAGCACCTTTATGTTATCAATTTGATTCCGTGCCCTTTCAGGAAAACCAATTTTGTGTGTAATTATAACAATATCAATAATTGTTTGCATTGCGATCGTCATATGAAAACAATGAATTCACTGATCAAGGAAATTATGTGATATTTACATAAACACAAAACACGTAATTCTAAAGCATACTGTGTTTGTGTGTTGTTTAACGTCGCTCTGGGCAACACACCAGCTATATGGCCGAAAATCATTCTGTGTGAGTTCTTTTGCAGTGCATAGTGCATCCTTTTACAGAGCTGTTGGTGCTTGCCATACTACAGACGATGTCAAACACTGTTCTACAAGCCTTGAAATATTTTATGTTTATTTCACAGAACAGTATTCTTTAGCATGATCTCCCAAATAATTCATTGTAAGAAATACAGAAGGAACTGATGTCTGAAAGAAGTTCAGTAACAAGAGTATTTTGTTATAATCAAACGAAGATTGGCATAATCTCTAAGTTAGGAGTAAGAGTTAGTGTTTCTGGTATTATATGTTGGTAGACATGTGTACAAGACGTATTCACCTATACTACGAAATAATTAAAACCATTATGATCACTCGTGCAAACTGTTTTGTTTTGTTGCGGTTTTTATGGCACAAGTCAATATCATATATACATCTCATTTTAGAGTTGCGCCGTTGTCAGCGCCTCACATTCCTAGCCCAACGTGGACGACTCGAGGACGTAGATGTTGGCAGTCTAAGTGAACTTAGTCTCAGTATTATTTGTTGCACTGCTATACTGAGTCTAACAAAACCTTGGTCTCTGTTCATGGCCGGTTGGAGTCTTTTGATGTGACCTTGCTTGACAACGGTGTTAGTAACTACACCGAAACGTCGCTCATATTATATTAAAGAAGTTGTATGTCCATAGAACTCTCCTCGTTGTGCTATCTTCAGTTGCTGGTTATCAATAGCCTGTTTTTATATTGTAACAATCTGTTTAATGGAAAATGTATAATGCTTACATGTTAGTTTTAGATTTCTATCTGTGATAACCTAGGTGCTTTACTGTCCTTTGTTGACAGATTTTATGAAATAATATTTATTGTTAAAGTATATCTTGTTTTAGTCACGATAAGGCTGAAATATTGCCCAAGTGACTTAAAACCTTAACTCACACACTTACACTCCCATCTATGAAGTCACCGACACCGTTACTCATCACAGAACATGACATCGCACCAGTGTTAACAGGAACTGAGTTGCAGTGCCATTCCTCCCCACACCATCATGTGGTACAATAGCAAATGGTTGGTAACATTCGCCAAGTGAGTTACATGTATATGGACACGATTTCTGACTGTTTGTGGAGACACTTGTGAAGTTGTGAAGTTGCTGGTGAAGTTGAAACTGAAACTGTCTAGGGGTCAGTTGATTATGAGTCTGCCCTCAGATCGAGTGGTTGGCCTCTCATACATGATCTATCCGGCACCATTTTGCAACGCCTTCACTGCGGACTTCGACATGTTCATCTGTTGGGCTGTGAGAGTGTGGATCCTTAACTGTTCCGATAGACGTTTCACGGAGGTGTTATGGAAACGATTCCTCTTCCCCAATTTAAAGGTAGACATGAAAGTTCTGCACATGTTACGTGGTTGCGTTGGCGTGTGATGTTTTGCACGGATTTCCAAATAGCATGGCTATACTTGAAATTCCTCTACTATTTAGCAGTATATATGCCGATGAATATTGTGTCACACCCATGGGTCTTTGATGAGAGGGGCGTTGGGGTAGCTTAACGGTTAAAGCGTCCACTCGTCACGCTGAAGGCCCGGGTTCGATTCCCCACATGGGTATAATGTGTGAAGCCCATTTCTGGTGTCCCTCCACCGTGATATTGATGGGATATTGCTAAAGGCAACGTAAAATCATACTCACTCTCTCACTCATTTTGACGAGATATTTTAGTAATCCGGAATTACATAGTAATTCCACCGGAATTTGCAGCGTCTGGATCATTGAGCTGTGCTATTGTTGGTCATATCAACAGCAGTACCAGCTTGAGAATGCATAATTAAAGACGTCAGTAGGTGCCTGATTTATCATTAGGTGTTTATAGATAACAAAGAGCTCGCAGCTCCAAAATTAACCAAATACACATTACTGAGGTGCATCGACCCTTGAATAGTGTTGTACAGTGACTCGTGAGTCCGCAACAACGGTGAAGACTTCGTCAAAGAGGGATCAATCAATTAAAAAGGTCTAAGAGTGTGCACCAATCGAAGACTAAATAGAATTTAAGACCAATTTTTCGAGAGCCAACTTCTTTTAAAGGAACACCTCATTAACACGTTTTACAGGTGTAATGGTAAATTAGGAACTCAGTAACAGATTGCATGGGTCAGGAGAGGTAGAGCATATTGTGGTGGATTACTTTACGTGTATATCAGGAAAGACCAGGTCTATATTCCAAATGCCTGTCCAAACATCAGCACTTTTTCTATTATAATGTGTGACCCAGTTGAAAATGCCTTACTGGCGTGGATAGCTGATCATGGACGGTGTTTGTTGACGAGATGCGATTATTTACCGCTGATTCCCGGTAACTCCCTTTTGTACTGATCGCTAATACCTCCCTGACACCATCTGATCACCAGCACCTTCCTCCAGCTCTGAAGAGGAGATCCAAAGTACTACACAAGGAGGGTGCCTCTAACAATCATTTACAGCTCTGTGGCCCAAACGATGTTTAGAACTACAAAAGTATATTACAGACATGAACGCTTTGAAATCATTCCGTAGAACCAGAGGGTGATCAAAATGTGAAGTGAGTGAGTTTAGCTCTACGCCTCCTTTAGCAATATTGCAGCAACATCACGGCTGGGCACATCAGAAATGGACTTCACAAATTGTACCCATGTGGGGAATCGAACCCGGGTCTTAGGGGTGACGAACGAACGCTTTAACCACTAGGCTACTCCACCGCCCCCTCAATAGATAAAGTACTGATTATTCCTCCTTCGGGGAATGACGAAAACGTTTACAAGGTAAGATGGGAAACATAAAACTATTGATTTCAATCTAAATATGTTTTAATCCCTATCAGTAATCTCCACATGTGTCGTGAGTAGTTTCTTCAAGCAATCAGCACCGCATTCACGGCAACCAGCGAGAGAGAAAAATGGGAAATGCATCTTTTTTGTAAGCGCTGTAATTTCCTGTAGGACAGTTCACGATCGAATTTATTACGTTAGCTTTAGGCTAGTAGTGTAATAACATTCCTTCAAAAGTCAATTTCGTGTTCGGTACACATCGTTTCACAATTTCGTTTTCTGGGCGACCCAAGAAGTCTGGAAAAACCTTTCCTTTAAACATTCTTTTAAAAGATGATTAATTTCCAAATTCTATTTCATTTAAAAGAACGATCGCGTATTGATCTCATTTCATGTCAATCTCTTTCCCCTTGTCTCTTGATCTAATTGTATCAACTAATTGGACCTAATAGGAATCCAGAGTTTTATATATTCATCCTTGAGAACACTATTGTGACGTGATGTCCTTAATTATCAAAGTTAACATATCCCACGGCTGTTGAAATAAGTCAGAGGTTGTTTTCTTTTGTAGATACATAGTTTGATCGGTCGAGAAGCCCATTTGTTTTACTCGTATCGTCGTTGAAGTTCTCCGTTCCCATCACCATAACCCTCAACCACACCAATGTCTGTGACGATCCATGCAGTCTGCTAGTGAACTCCTAACTTTACCATTACACCTACTGGACGTGTTAATGATGTGTTCCTTGTAACGAAGTAGGCTGTCCAAATATTGGTTTTAAATTATATTGCATCTCTTTAATTTGAGACTGCAAGATTGGTTCTCACACTTAGACTTTCTTAATTGATTTTACGCACGTTGGCGAAGTCTTCACTGTTGTCTGAGACTCACGAGTTACTCTGCAGCGATATTTGCAGTCAAGGGTCGATACACCTCCATAACGTGTATCTAACTAATTTTGTAGCGGCGAGTTCTTGGCTATCTATAAACACCTAATGAGATATACGTCACCCACTGACATGGAGTTCTTTAATTGTGCGCTCTCAGGTACGTGCTGCCTTTGACATTACTAACAATAGCATAGCTAAATGATCCTGGACGGTGCAATTTTCGGTGGAAAGGTCCGGATTACCAAAATATCTTATGGAATATATATTTGAAGTATAGACATATTAATTTGGAAATGTCTGCAAACCTGCATAGGTGTGCAAATGGTAAGTTTGATACCAGGTTTAACCTTAAATATTTGCTAAACAGATGACAAACATGGAAACGCAACCACCATACTATGTGTGACACGTGCTGAACATACATGTCTATCTTTAAATTTGACAGGAAGCAAATGTACTATAAGTCCCCATGGTCCCTAGTATGGTGCTCTACCTTCAGTTGTTGGCAATATATAGCCTGTTTGTTACCTTGTATTGTCCTATAGTTAGACTGTTTTAGATTTGATTGCTAGTTTTAAATTCGAATCTGTGATAATCTAGTTATTTTACTGTCCTTCGTTGACAGGTTTTTTATAGTTTACCATTGCTTACTATGCATAAAATTAATTGTTCTCGTCACGATATGGCTGAAATATTGCCGATGTGACGTTAAATTTTAACTCACTCACTTTAAATTTGGGAAGCGGTGTCATTTCCATACATCACTTGGGGCGGTGGGGAAACCTAGTGGTTAAAGCGTTCGCTCCTTACGCCAAAGACCCGGGTTCGATTCACCACATGGGTACAATGTGTGAGGCCCTTTTAACACCATACTCACTCACTCCATACTTCGTTTCATAAAGAACACCCTGAGACGCCTTACGGAACAGAAGGGATCCATACTTTCAAATCGAAAAAGATGAACATTTCGAAGTCCGCGATTTATCAACTGTGACAGCGTTGCAGGGCAACCAAAACTGTGCAGGACAGACCGTCATCAATCGAGCAGATTAACGGCACGCAGCTTCAACAGCATCTTCCATGGTATAAGTTTCTATACAGACTGACGGGCATCGTCTCCATGTAGCAGACTTGAGGTCACGCCGACCTTGTGTTCCTCTACCAATGATCGAAAGCCAATGCAGAGTCGTCGTTAATGATTGGTTTCAGTGAAGCCCAGTGGTGCAGTGTCATGTTTAGTAACGTTACCAAGTAGCCTTCATAGATGGACGTATAAGGTTATGGTGGCGAAAAGGTGAACGTTACCAATCATCTCCTATTGTGCCACACGGTGTTGTGGGGAAGTATGACAGTCCTAATCAGTTCAAACAGTATAAACGCCGATTGCGATTGTTTATGGTATACCAACAGCGTATCTAGAACGAGCCATTAGATTGCCTCACATTGGGGCTTCGAACAGCCAGATTGCCAGAACGTCTGGATGTTCAAGCCGGTCCCTCAACAGACATATGAAACACAGCAAACAGACTGATCAGACATCTGACAGTCCCAGAAGTGGAAGACAGAGAGTGACCACCACCAAGATGACCATCAGCAGTGTATTCTCCATTAGCGCATCCGGATGTTCACAGTGACGTCTTTAGGATAAACAGCATTGGATCACAATGAAGCTTGCTGTCGCATCCGGGCGTGTCATTAATCGTCAACATCTATGTCCACGATTCGTCCACGTTGGAATAGGAACGTGAGGCGCTGGCAACGTCGCAGCTATGAAATAAGATGTCTGTATAATATGGAACTGTGCAATAAAAACAAAACAAAACACATCAGTTTACACGGGTAATCATAATGGTCTTTATGATTTCGTAGTACAGATGGATACGTCTTTTACACATTTCTAAACAGCTAAACACTAGAAACAATAACTCTTATTCCTAACTGTGGTATGTAACATTAGACAATGTGACAATATTCGTATAATTATACTCTTGTGATTACAAATTACTGAACTTCTTTCAGACATTAGTTTTGGCAGTAATTTTACAATGAATTAATTGGGAGCTCATGTCAATGAATCGTGTTCTGTAAAAAAAACTTGACATGATTAAAGGCTTGTCGAAAAGGGTTTGACATCTTGCCATCTTCTGCAGTATGTCCAGCACCAACAGCTTTCAAAATGGATGCTTTATCCACTGAAAAAGCACCTCGATACACAGAGTGATTTACCGCCATTAAGCTGGAGGGTTGCTAAGAATGGCGTTAAACAACAAACAAACAAACAGGTGCCAATACAGTGAAGTGCAAATTCAAATATCAGGTTATAAATATCGGTTAGTAAGCACATTAGGATGCTTCAACTGAGTTTTTCCTCCATCTGATATACCCTAAATAACAGCGACAGGAATCATGAAACATATATTATTCTGTTATTTAAAGTAGGGCATATTTCGACGCCCCAGGCGCTTGAGTTATTTTATCTTTTAGTCGATATAAATGAAATATAAATGAGTGTCTCGCATTAAAGTCTGGGTCCTGCGACAGGTCGATAGCAATCGCCATATGAATGTTTGATACAAAGTGCCAACACGACACATTAAACCGCAGAGTTCAATAGTGGAATGATGTTACAACCTGTCCTAAAACGTAGTAGCAATGTAAAAAGGTAAACACATGCGTGTGGAAAATATCTCCCAGGAGAAATCTGCTGCCAAAGTGGCAATGATTGCGACATAAACACCATTCGCTCATTCACAACAAATATAACGGGAAGTAATTGAAAACAGATTTGCATGTACTAACGTAGACGTGAGGAGTGGGCAGTTGGGTGATTGGGTAACAGTTTGAGTAAGTGAGTGAGCGAGAGAGTGTCTATCAGTCATTGTGAAGACCAAATCAAGCAACTTTTTCCGAACTACTGTACAAGAACGTTGTCAAAGCAGGTTTGTTGTTGTTTAACGTCACACTCAGCAAAATTCCATCTCTATGGCGGTGGTCTGTAAATAATCGTGTCTGGACCAGACAATCTTGTGATCAACAGTATGAACAAGAATGCAAAGTCTCAGCTTCATTGTCCAACTGAGGAGAACTAACGCTGAATGCCCTGTGTATCACTCACTTTGCATATATCAAGCATGTGCCAGTAGTCGTTTTCATAGCTTTCTTCCTTGATTGCCTCAACGCCACAGGGACACTCATAGATATACATAAGTAAAAGAACAACACTTTGATACTGTTTGAGAGATCCAGACAACAAACATGAGCTATTGCAAATGTGATATTTAAACGCATTGTTTAAATACATACTATTAGGCAGTTCCGAAGGGTCGGAAAGGTGAAAAGGGAATGCGGAGTAATCAAACTGCAGCATCGTGACAGACAGTCGAGCTAATTATTTCATTATCGAAAGACGGGAGAGCTTTGGAGACTTAACCTGCATCAGAATCACTCCGACGTGACCCGTGGAGCAAATACTTCACCTACAACGGCCATTTGATTTTTGTACTCATGTCGAAATAAGTGATATTAAATTCGACAGCTGTGTCTGTTACTGTTTGTTTCTGTATGTATGTATGTATGTATGTATGTATGTATGTATGTATGTATGTATGTGTGTGTGTGTGTGTGTGTGTGTGTGTGTGTGTGTGTGTGTGTGTGTGTGTGTGTGTGTGTGTGTGTGTGTGTGTGTGTGTGTGTGTGTGTGGTTGTTTGTGTTGTTGTTGTTGTTGTTGTTGTTGTGTGCGCGCGCTCGTGCTTGCGGGTATGTATAGGAAATGTCATTTACGTTACAAACATTGAATGGTCTTGATGATAAATTACTTTTCGGAAACCTTTAGACATTGTGGTGTTTCCCTGGCCTTTGCATTGCTCCTGTACTAAACTAGCACAACACTCGAACATCATTGTCATTGTATGCAGAACGCCATGATCCCCCAAGGGAATATTTTACAGACAAAGAGCATCATGTTCAATATGTTCGACATTCTCCAGATTCAGCCAGCTTGCATAAAAATGCTCATTCTATAATGCAGATGTGAAAAGTTGCAGTACAATCAACCCCCATCAATCAGTCGAACTGTGTTTCTTTGGATTAGTGACACACAGTTCATCTAATAACTAATGGCATTGTACAAGCAACGAAACATCATGATTGTTGCAGTAAACAGGTTTGTAAAGTTGTTACAATATTGCTCGACATCAAACGAAATCAAATTAGAGACTTTGTACACAAATTGCCTTTACTAAGACGATACCCTCGTTTCAATCAGCTGAAATGAATGCAGAGGGATTGATTTGTCGAAACGTGTTAAGCTTGAGGCCTAATGATATTAATCACAAAATAATTCCGAGCCCTTTTATCAGTGTGTTTGGTTGATATTGTCACTATATGGAGCAAATATTTCAATCTGAAAAACGACCAAAAATGTTTACATATTGTTCGCTAATGGATTCACATGCCGTTGTCTTATTGTGGTAAATAATGTGTCGATATTAACAAAAGGTGAATTGTGATGGTGTTAAACAGCTTATAGGTTCTTGGTGACCAAATATTTTACTAATGTATCATTGCTTGTTGTTCGAATTGTAATTACACTGAACAAATATTCCACATAGCAAAGGGTAAGAAATAGCCCATGTATTTTGCCAAATAGTTTTATGCGGTTTAACTGATCACACGAACATTTGCTCTGTATGGACATCTCAGTGCCTGTCAAAGCTCAAAAGTGTGTATAAGTTTATAGTGTCAGTGAGATCTGAAAACTGTTATTAAGATCTGAAAGCAACACTTAATTGCGTAATTCCTCATTTAGGAATAAATTCTGAAAACAATTTTCTTTTCAGACAAGAAGGGTTTTGGCGTTTTAGTTTCAACAAAATCAGTACTAATTCGCACAGTCAGCAATAAACAAACCCATTTTCGTAGAAATAGGTCAGTACTTTCTGCTGATAGTACTCAGATAATGTTCGCTGAATCGTGTACATAAAATCTTAAGTCTTTTGTTTTGCATTCCAATAATCACTGCGAAATTCCAGCATTGTTCACTGCACAGAAATTCGTAATGTTTTCTGTTTTCCCTCGGTTGTTCTTATGATATACGTTGGCGTATTCCTTTTGCAACCCTGCGTGAGACCTCAGCCATATAACAGGACCTCTGAGTTTCTACTTTATTGTGCGCTGTGATCACCGAATGGCAAGTGACGGAACGGAATCAATGCCGAAGTGTTACTATGCAGCGACTCACTGAGGCAGTATCCTGACATTGCAGCAAGAACGAATAAAATGAACATTGTATTCCTGAAATGCACATCATTCAGCGCGTCCCATACGCAGATGACTCTAAAATGCACATAAATAAGGTAGTTTTGTTACCATTACTACCTGTTTACAATGTCTTCGGTATTTCAGTTCTGTTCTGTAACTGGTACTACACGGAAATCAGTAACCGTGTTTCAAACTCAAATAGCTGTTGAAATGTTATTACCTGAAGCTTTGACTGGAACGAAAGTGTTTGAGCTCTTGAGGTTCCCTCCCTGTAAACAATACTAAATGCGTTTCTACCTTATTTCTATCGCAGTTACTGACCCATCACACAGGTTAAAAGGTTCAAGTAACACGATTTCTAGCCCAAATGATTACTCTACGTGTGACAAGTTTGATGTCCAAAGGCAGTGGAAGATCCAAAGCAGTTCCAACCGTCTGTATGTCAACATTGGTTATCTGTATTTACGCATGACGGATATGGCAACAGTTTTTATTATAGTGCTGCAGTGAAGATGAAGGCACTGGCAACAGCTATTATACTGTTGCACTGTGTATAGAGTTCATGGTGATGGAGACGCCTGTTTCACTATTGCTGACGAGAGATCAAATTACAAACAGCGATTGGACAATTTAATCAACTTCATGTAAAATTTACTTAAACATTGGCGACGAGTAGGACAAGAACCCACTTCTGTGACAGAATCGCCAGATTCGTATCAGGCCTAATTAGCTCACAAATTTGGATCAAGTGAAAAATGAAGGCGGTACAAAGTGACAAGAAATAAAAGTCCAATACGTGACCATTCTATCTCGGAATACAATTTGTTAAACAATGACCTCTTAACTCTTAAAAATATAGATATTTTCTCGGACTAATTCGGTCGTCCTGAAGACAAAATTGTAAAAAGATGTGTGCCGAACACGAAATTGACTCTTGACAGAATGATATTACCCCACTAGCCTAAAGCCAAATATATGAAGTTGGTTGTGATCCGTCCAACAGGAAATTACAACGCTGGCAAAAGTGATTCCCTCTTCCACTCTCCCTGTCATGAATGCGGTGCTGATTGCTTAAAGAAACTACTCATGTCACATGCGGAGATTACTGTGATGGATTAAAACATATTTTGATTGGATTCAATAGTTTTTATAATCCGAGTCTTGCCTTGTAAACCTTTCCTTGATTGATACGAAGGATGCATAGACTCACTCGCTGTGAACGTGTGAGGCAGGTTGAACTGCGTGCCTGTAGAAGGTGTCACTTAGATGAATTTATTTTCCCCTTGAAATACATACCCCGTTCCGTTTTGCTCATGCGATGGCTTAGTATTGTTGATTGTAAGTGGCAGCACATTGAAGGGCACGTAAATTGATAGCACCATGGTATACATTGAAGATTATGTTGTGTGCTGTATGAATGTTTGCAGAGGAAACTACATGTATATCACAGACTGATCTATGTAATAGTAATTTTTGCTGCTGAGCATAATATGTGAAGGCTTATATTATTGTCGGAAGCGTGGTACATTTATTGGAAAAAATATTTTTCGTCAGCTTTATAACATTATCTTATCAATAAATATTAAATGTTCATAGATTAACATGATTCCCTTCGAACATTCTGCAGAACGTTTCAGACTTTGATGATAACATTCATATTTCTTTGAATCTGTGATGAAAGTATAAGCAGGAATACAGATATTCATTGACGACAGTGTAATTATTCCACGTGAAACGATCTTATCCTAATGAAAAAATGTGTGTGAATGGGACTGCACTAAACAAAACTGCTTAAACAATACTGCTGTCATGATGAAAGTTATTTCGAAATCAACAATACTCTGGCCGGATTACAGCCCACAACAGCAGACATACAGACCATTAACAAATGACTAAACCTCATTGAGCGTGTGAAACCTGTTTATCAAATTACTGATACATCTAGAAACACTTTCCCAAGAAAACGATTAAATGTCAGGTTGTTGTTAGGTTAATGCTTCTGTTCTACTGCGTTGTATTATACTGTATCAGGCTCGACACCGTTTTGTTTTGTCAAAACAATTAGAATCAATATACATTGTTAAATAATCCTCAGGGATAGATTGCTTTAGCACTTACAAATAATCGAGTTGAATTTCAAGGGTAATAAATGCAGACATTATTGATTTTGTGATAATCTGTGTACATGTATGTATATAACTAAACCACATATTTACATGCCATATTTTGTGTTTAACATATTTATGAAGACAGAAACCACCAATCCAAACTAAATTTTAATGGAATAGACAATGTACAATATATCGAAATAAATTCAATATTCCACTTACCAATTTCAAAATTGCCAAAATCCGTGAACCAAAAAATGACTTAATTATTTTTTTCAGCACTGTTTAAATGTTAAGCTATTAAGTTTTGTGTTTAATAATAACCTCTATTGTTTTATGTCAATACCCGTACAGGAGGTATCACCAGAACGACTAGAGAAACGACGAAACTAAGACAGACATAGAACTCAACTGTCGATTGCAAATGTAATGTTTAATCAGTGTCTGAATACGTACTTCCGTAACGATTAGGAAAGTTCGGGAGAGACGGAAAAGTCGAAAACTTAAGTAATCAAAGTGTAGCATCGTGAAGACAGTCGAACAAATTTTCATTATGGGAAAGACGGGAGGGCTGTCTGTGAGAGGGAAATTGGTTGGCTTTGGAGATTACTTCTGCATCAGCACGTGTCACTCTGACTTCACCTACAGCGGTTTTTTAATCATTTTGCATTCATGTCGATCTGTGTGGTATCAAATCCTGATCATCTTATACCAGCCATTTCTGTCTGTTACTGTACCGGAAAGGGACCGCCTCCGTGGTGTAGTGGTTAGAGTATCCGCCCGGAGAGCGGAAGGTCGCGGGTTTGATCCCTGACCGCGTCATACCATAAGACGTTAAAATATGGTACTTGTTGGTCCCTGCCTGGCTTTCGGCATTAATGGGCACAACAAGGACTGGTCGTCTCGGAGTCAGTATAATGTGTCTGAGTGGGGTATTCATGCGTCACTGCGGCATGGTATCTCAGTGAGCTAGCACTATAAAACCAGCTTCAGTCTTGGCTAGTACAAGCAGGCGCACATACACATACACACGCATGCACGTCGTCATATGAGCGAAATATTCTCAAGCACGACGTTAAACCCAATTTCACCTTACCTCACCTCACCAGAAAGGATTTTTTGCTGAGTAGTAGATCTGACAGTACCAATCGGTAGACGTCATTTCTAACCTTCTGAGAAAAATTGATCTCACGGACTGGGGTAATATATTTTTATCACACTGGCTATAAATGAGAGGGCCGGATGTGAAATGATTTTCAAGACAAAGTGCCACTGAGAATGCAGGGATAGAACAGAATAGTTAACATATAAGCTCTGTGTAATCAGCTTGGATGTTTTTGTTGTGTGCTAAAATTGAAACAAACCTTCCATGTGAAGGAGTTTCATGAATGAAAGGCAGATTTTCTGCTTGCAGATGGTGTTGTGATGTCTGCACCTGACATACTGGGTACATTCTGTGTTGTGGAAGTTTTCAGAACAACTAGCCCAATCCCTTGCTATTGTTACAAGAGTGTGTTTTTTGTAATTTGTAATGACATTAGTTAGGTGATAGTTATTATGAGTCACAATGTTTAAAGTTTTGAGTGTGGGTTGTGGGTCGCATTTCGCGTCATATATGTTCAATGGCAATAGTATTTGAGCGGCGCGCCTTTTGGGATAGTGCTCCAGAGTTACCTCCCTTGACCGGTTGTTTATTTGTTGACTTCGTCATGTTGTGAAGTTTTGCACAGATTTCGGGAAAGTTCTGAGAGAATAATGATACAGACACGCTTTGCTCGAAAGTTCTAGAATCTGTGTCAGTATATATAAAGGCTGTTTGTTGTGTTGTGCCTCACGGATTGACCCACGGAATTAGACGGGACTATTCATGTCACTGGAGTTGCCTACCATCCTTGTTTGTCTTCGTCAACATAGTCTGAGACTTCGTGCCTGACTGCTCTCATTTGTAAACAAGCTTCATTTAGAATATCTGATCTCACTGTAATTACCAAGGCTCGTGGTGAGTTGATAGTTATATTTGTGTCTCAAAACTTTAGATTTGTGACTAAATTGCATTGTACTAGAAATCTGTGTTGTGATTCATTGTATCTTGCTCATTGTTTGTTCAATATATTATTGAATATTTTAGACTGGTCTGTGTTATATTTTGCTGGTTCAAAGAGGATTCTTAAACCTCTTGTGACGGCAATTTATTAACCGTAACACTATTCATGAACTTCCTACCAAATGAAACTATGCACCCATTGTGGATGACTGACTGACTGACTGAGTTTGGGTTTAAGTCGCTTGTAGCAATATTCCAGCAACATCACGGCGGGGGACACCAGAAATGGGCTTCACACATTGTACCCATGTGGGGATTCGAACCCGGGTCTTCGGCGTGATTAGCCAACGCTTTAACCACTAGGCTACCCCACCGACCTCATTGTGGCTGAACATAATAACGACTAGTAATAGTATTTAGCTTGTGTTGTATATGATACGGATATCACAGTTGTGCTTTCCACCTTTATTTTCGCTGTTGTACCCAGTGCGGTCTTTGTCCTAGTAACGTTTAGATAAATGACGGTTTGTAATTTCTTGGCCAGGTCCAGTGTTCAAATGTATAAGTTCGTTTGCCAGTCAATTTCAAGAAAATATCTTGCACAGTTTTTGTGTCTGAATACAGTAAAATAACATCGGAATGGGATTATCTATAGAGGACGATTTAATTTAGTGTAGTAGGAGCCGCAAGTTGTAGGAATATACAAGTATGTCATTTGTCGTTGGAGAGGGAAACCATATCATGTGAATCTGTAAAGAATGTGGAATGACATAATGTACAACGTAAATTCTTTTTGTGTATGTATGTATTATTCCTGGCAGAATAATCAAACATTAGTTGCAGAGAGGTTAGTGATGCTGTCTTGTCAGCAGTAAATTACCATGGCTGGAAAGTGATCGACCTACGAGTAAAATATTCAGTGTCACGTTTAACAATAACCACCATGTATTAATGATGGGACAGGGGTCGAAGGAAGGAAATTTTGGCAGATGTTCAGCTATCCCCATATCATTCAACATGTTCTTGCAGGTGCTGACGTCTCTACTATGGCTTGGAAAATCTTCTGGTAGGTGGTCTATCCACTATGTAATTTAAACTCATCTGGCAGGTGCTCTATCCACGATATTATGGAACATCTTCTGGCAGACACCTCATTCAAAAGGATATGTTATGGCCCAATTTGAACTCATGACAAAGAGAGCCGTATCTGCGTTATCATGTACTGTTTCTTGCTTAGCCATGTCTTTGGGACCCAGGCAAGCCTTTATCCGGCCATGGCATTCAAGAATTCCACCTTGGCAGCATTGGATTGTCCATAATAGAAACAGAGAGCCGTGGTAAATTCCTTTGATCCTGCAGGAATGCATCATTCTTCTTATCAATGTACTTCCAATCTTTGTTTTTCCCCTGACATGTGGACGTCATTCTGCAATGCCTCTCTGATTGCATTTAAATCACTTGTGCTTCAATGAGAATATCAAAAGTAGCATTGCAATCAATACCCAACAATCAGCCGAAGATTGGACCGTGTCTCTTTGGATTAGAGACACAGGGTTAATCCTGTAACTAATGACATGTAAATGCAGCGAAGACATCATGATCTTTTCATTTAACACGCTTGTCGTATTCTTAGATTACTGTTCAACATCGAACAAAATCACATTAAAGATTTAGTACACAAAGTGCCTTTTCAAAGGCGATGTCCTCCATCCGGCAATGGGGAATCCGGATGGAAGGAATGTTAAGCTTGCGGTGTAATGTTACCTAAACATATTAAGGTTATAAACTGATGTTGGGATTATATGGCGCAAATATTTCACATCAACATTAAAGCTGATATATTTCCCTAATAGATTCACGCTGTTGAACCAATCACACTTTTGTTTATTCGGCTAAAATGAATCCAGATGGATAGAATGTGTTGATAGAATATATATATTAAAGCGTGTGGTATGACGATAATAAGCGTATTAAAGGTTCTAAGTGACGAAGTATTTGATCAATGTATGTGGTTGATAAAACGAATGCAATCCACATCGCAAATTACAAAATGATCATGTATTTATCATTTAGTAGTATTTGTTCAGCTAATCACATTGCTACCGTCATTTCACCTGCACGCACAGTCAATATCTCTGAGGCGCAGTTCCACGTGAAACACGAAAAATTAAACCAAAGCCCAAAATGTTGTTACCGTTATCTTTTAAATGCGAGCCTTCATTTACCAGATCGTTGTAATCTTGTCTGTTAATCTCTGATGTCAGTACGAATTGAAAGCTGTCATTGAGATTTGAAAGCAACACTTTCTTACTGTCAGCAAGAAAATGTACCCTGAAAACAATGTTATTTTCAGACAACAATACCTCTTTCGTTTACAAATCTGCTGAGCCAGTCAACAAACACATGTGTCTTAAAAAACATTTGGTCAGTACGTCCTACCGATATTACCTTCCACTCACACAGTGTTCACTGCACACAACAATATTCCTGCTTTAATGCAGAAACCCTTAAGACTTTGTCAGAAATCTGTGAGAAAATCTAGCATTTTTCACTGTATAAAATCATATATTTTGTTTACTGCCCACAACAATATTCCTGCTTTATTATATAAACACTTAGGTCTTCAACAGACATCAAAGTAATCAATGAGAAAGTATTATTAGCTGTACAAACTCGTATATATTCTGCTTTCTCTCCTGTTGTCACTGGGTATAATGTGTTGGAAAGTGTGTTTGTTGTTCCAATGATCTACGTTGGCATATTTGATTAGTGATCTTGCCTGAGTCCTCCGCCACATAACAGGAACTCTGATTAACTACATCTGTGTGTTGTGATCACAGAATGACTACTGACGGAACGGAATCAATACCGAGGTGCAACTAGGCAGCGACTCACTGAAGCAGAGTGTTGACCTTGCAGCAAGAACGTGTTAATGATGATTGCATTCGTGAAACACACATGGTCACAGCATTCAGCATGTCTCCCTGCGCAGATCGATATAGGGTTCTAATAAGTAAGGTACTTAAAGTATCCTCAATACCTGTTTGCTAAGTATTCAGTGTTTCAGTTCTGTAATTGGTACTACTCAGAAATCAGGATGCATGTTCCAAACTTTTATGGTTGTGAAAGAAAGACGTTGTGATTTTTGTCACCAAGTCCTCCACACCGTGAAATGTAATGTTTTTACTGTAGAAACTTGAAGCTTTGATTGGAATGAAAGTGCCTTTTGAGCTCTTGAGGATCTGCCATCTCTGATGAATGTACTGCAAAAGAACTTAATGCGTTTCTACCTTATTTCCAGATCAAAATTGTCGATCGCCCAAACAGTTAAAACAGTGATCTTACAAGGCTTTAAAACGCAATAATTACTATTGATGTTGGTACTTTTTGTTGGTATTCCTGAATTGTGACAAGTTTAGTGTCAGCTTAATGCAACGCCAGTGGTAGATCCGATGCAGGTCCAGCGGCCTGAATGTCAACATGCCACTGATAATCTGTATTTACGCATGAACACGCTGACAACAGCCGTCATACTGCTGCAGTGTGGATGGAGATGCGTGTTTTGCTATTGGTGATGAAAGGCCATGGCAATTACAACGGTGATAACATGGTTAGAAAATACAAATCGACTTCCCGAAAATCAAGTGAAATTGAACTATTTTATTGAATACGACAAGGCTTTGAAAGAAACCTGTTTTTCACCCTCGTCAATGGCCGAAAGAATCCACTGAGGCCCTTAGAACTGTCATAATTAAGGACCTCGCGTCACAGTGATGAAGGTATTAAACTTCTGATACCTGTTTAATAAAATTTGCTGATTAAATTGGATCAATTGTTAAAAAGGAAGGAGTGTTAAAGTGACAATATGTGATCATTCTTTTAAATTGGAATAAAATTTCGGAAATTATCAACTTTCAAAAATTAGAAAATACAGGGCTTCTTTGGTTGTAAAGACAAACGTGTGAAAGTCACGTTGATTATCTGATTGTTTGAAGAAACTGCCTTCAATAGAGGTGGATATTACTTTGAGGGATTAGAGCATACTTAGAAAGAAACAGTTTTCCTATCTTGGTTTGTAAACGTTTCCATTATTGATGGAAAGACGCCAACAAACGTGATCTGCGGTGTGTTACATTTTGTTTAATCTATGTTGGTTGTTGAAGGCACCCACGCTAATGCAATACATGTTAACACTGTCGTATACTACAATAGGTAGCTTCTGGAGACCAAATGTTTTTTTTCGCAAAAGGGGTTTAGGTGATCGGATGTTATCTCAACAGTAGGAGTTTCTGGTAAATAGATACTGAGGTACTGGGGATCAGATGGCATCACCCAATTTCCGAGGTATTTGGGTGCGATGGTGTGTCAACTGTAGGTAGATACTGGTGATCAACTGTGGAGATGGGTGAGGGATGCACTGGTGGCGTCGGAGCAATGGGGACTGTGAGATGTGATGTCAGTGGAGAAGGGCGTTACCAGTGATCAGTAGTCTGCAAATTTGTTAATCACATCAACAAACGCTGATATAGAGATAAATTGTTTATTTTAGAGATAATGTTTATTTAAGTCTCACTTTATGTACATTGTCATATAATATAAACATTTTGGTGAAGTTAAAAGTACAGAAACCACCCGTTAGGTTATGAGAGACTACTTAGACTAATAAAAACATTATACAGATACATTATGTACAAACATACGAACGTATACATTTTAAGTAAACTGAACAAGCACAGGTATGTATACATACATAACGTACATACAACATACATACATGCAAACATATATTCGACGCATTATATATATATATATATATATATATATATAGTATATGGCCAGAAATTATTGAGAAATTTAGGAATATGTTTAATTGGTATTCTAGTATAAACAACCTTGACCAGCTATCAAGTGCTTGGTTTCATTCAAGAGAGACTACTCCGTTAATCCTTTTTCATTAGTTTGTGAAGAGTTATCCCCCTTTGTTTACTTGCTAGCAGCCGACATTTTCAGTGATCCTCAGTATGGATGATTTAGAGAAGAGGAAATTGATTTTAGAGTATTATAACAAGGACATCAGATCAGCTAAAGTGATATCAAGTAGAACAGGCATCCTTTTGTCCACTGTTTATCGTGCTTTGAAAATATTGCAAATGGATATGGCATTGAAAGGTAGGCCGAGAAAATTGACTGTCGGTGACAGGAGGCGGCTTGGTATTCTTGTTTCTAAAAACAAACGAAGGAGTTGAGAAAACTTAAGGCTGGATATGATTGATAGAGGAACTGTGGCTGTCTGTAAGGAGACAATTAGAACTGAGCTGCATGCAATGGGTTGGCAGAAAAGTCGAGGAATTCCATCACCAATCATGAAACCTGAACAAAAGGAGCGAAGGTTGAACTGGTGCTTACAGCATAGACATTTTAACTGGGACAATGTGATTTTCTCAGATGAAAGTTCTGTGTGGCTGTTTCCTAATACACTGAAATTCTGGACCAAACAAACTGAAAAACCTTTGTATGACGCCCAAAGTACAGTCCGAAATCTAACGTGTGGGGTGGCCTATTTGTGTAAGGGGCAACGCCCCTCTGTGTATTTGAAGGGAATATGAACAGTGAGCGGTACACATATATTCTCGAGGGACATTTACTTCCATCTGCTCACGTGTTCTATGGAAATGTTTGGATTTTCCAGCAGGACAACGACCCAAAACATCGTTCAAAGCATTCACAGGCCTGGTTTCGGACCCAAAATATCACATTATTCGATTGGCCAAGCTATAGCCCTGACCTAACTCCAATAGAAAATGTTTGGGGACTTATGAAGGAAAGTGTCAATAAGAAAAATCTGACAAATATTGTTGAAATGAAAGAAGAGGTGGTCCGATATTGGGACAGAATGGGTAACGACTTTCTAACTTCTTTGATCAGTAGTATGCCCCGCCGCATTGAAGCCTGCATTGCTGCCCATGGTGACTTGACAAAATACTAACTGTTCACCTGTCTTTGAATCTGGAGTTATGTTCTGCTAATATCCACATGTAATATGTGAGTAATGAGTGAAAAATAATAATAATTACAATCTTAAATTCTCAATAATTTCTGGTTGTACTGTATATATATATATGACGCCTACTGCACGCACGCACATACACGTACCTACGTACATACATTTAGCTTGATCAAACATTGTAATAAAAGAACAAAAAACGCTTTTGTAAGGCTGGCATTTGGCAATGTAGACCTAGTCTTTTCAACAAACCGATGACTGTGACGATCCATGCAATCTGTTACTGAACTCCTAAGTTTACCATTACACCTACAGGACGTGTTCCTTGTGACGAACTAGGTTGACCAAATATTGGTTTTAAATCATATTCCATGTATTTTATTGGAAGCTGGAAGATTGGTTTACACACTCATACTTTCTTAATTGATTTCACGCACGTTGTCGAAGTTGTTGGGGACTCACGAATTACTCTTCAGCGCTATTTGCAGTCAAGGGTCGATACACATCAATAATGTGTATCTTAGTTAATTTTGGTGCTTGGGTGGGGTAACCTAGTAGTTAAAGCATCCGTTCGTAACGCTGAAGACCCGGGTTCGATTTCCCACATGGGTACAATGTGTGAAGCCCATTTTGATGTCCCCCGCCTTGATATTTCTGGAATATTGCTAAAAGCAGCGTAAAAGCATACACCCTCCCTCACTCACTAAGTTTGGAGCAGCGAGTTCTTTGCTATCTGTAAACACCTAATGAGATATACGTCACCCACTGACATGGAGTTCTTTAATTGTACGCTCTCAAGTCGGTGCTGCCTTTGACATTACTAACAATAGCATAGCTAAATGATCCTGGACGGTGCAAGTTCCGGTGTAAAGGTCCGGATTATCAGCATATCTTATAGCATATATTTTGCTAAAAAGTAGAGGAATTTGAAGTATAGACATATGATTTCGGAAATGTCTGCAAACCTGGAGAAGTGTTTGTAGATAAAAAGGATACATGTGGAAATGGTAAATTTGATACCAGGTTTAACCTTAAATATTAACTAAACAGATGACAAACATGGAAACGCAACCACCGTACTATGTGTGACACGTGCTGAACATACATGTCTATCTTCAAATTTGGGAAGCAGTGTCATTTCCATACATCACTAGCTTGGGGCGGTGGGTAACTTAGTGGTTAAAGCGTTCGCTCCTTACGCCAAAGACCCGGGTTCGATTCACCACATGGGTACAATGTGTGAGGCCCTTTTCTGGTGTCCTCCGCCGTGATATTGCTGGAATATCGCTAAAAGCGGCGTAACACCGTACTCACTCACTCCATAATTCGTTTCATAAAGAACACCCTGAGACGCCTTACGGAACAGAAGGGATCCTTACTTTCAAATCCCAACAGGTGAACATTTCTAAGTCAGCGATTTTTCAACTGTGACAGCGTTGCAGAACATCAAATCTGATGATGAAAACTTCATATGCAAACGCAACCACCATAACATGCGTAACACGCACAGAACGTAATGTCAACCTTCAAATTTGGGTCCAAGCGTCTACACGGACTGTCGGGAATCACCTACATGTAGTTCACTTGAGGTCACGCCGGACTTATATTCCTCTACCAATAATCGAACGTCACCGCAGAGCCGTCGTTACTGAGGGTGGTGGCGAAACCCCAGTGGTTTCAGTGTCATATTCAGTAACGGTACCAAGTAGACATTATAGACGGACGTGTTAGGTTATGGTGACGAGAAGGTGAAGGTGACAAGTCACCTGCTATTGTACAACATGGTTGTGTTGGGAGGTATGACAGTGCAAATCAGTTCCTTTTAACAATATTCAAAAACTAATGATTTGGTTGAATCACGGGTGTACGTTGCGACAACAGTAGAAAAGTCGACTGAGATTGTTTATGGTATACCAGCAGCGAAACGAGAACGGGCCATTAGATTGCCACAAAGGGGGACTACGACAGCCATCTTGCCAGAACGTTCGGATGTACCCTCATCAGACTAATGAGACGCAGCAAACAGACTGATCAGACATTTGACAGTCCCAGAAGTGACCTCCCCACTAGATGACCATCAGCAGTGTATTCTCCATCTGTGCACCTGGATGCTGACAGTGACGTCTTCAGGACCAACAGCCCTGAAACACAGTGATTCATGATGTCACGTCCGGGCATGTGATTAATCGTCAACATCTACGTCCTTGATTCGTTCACGTTGGGCAAGGAACGTGAGGCGCTGACAACGTCGCAACTATGAAATATGATTTTGATATGATGAACCAATAATGCAAATAATGCGAACATAATGCAAACCAATTAATTGGTTGTATTAATTATTACGCACAAAAGTTGTAGAATGGTTTACCTGAATGGACAAGGAATCCTATTGATAAGAAAAATCCAATACAGTGAAGTACAAATTCAAATATAAAGTTTATAGATGTCAGTTGGTGAGGACATTAAATACTTCAACTGAGTCGTTCCTCTATCTGATAAAGCCTCAATAACATCGACTGGAATGAAAAAGAAACACATCTATTATTCTGTATCTTTAAATAGTGCACATTTCGACGCCCCAATCACTTAAGTTATTTTATCCTTTAGTCGATATAAAAGAACTGAGAGTCTCTCGTTAAGTCTGGGTCCTGTGACAGGTCGATAGCAATCGCTATATGAATGTTTGATACAAAGTGCCAACACGACACATTAAACCGCAGAGTTCAATAGTGGAATGATGTTACAGCCTGTAATAAAACGAAGCAGCAATGTAAAAAGGGAAACACGCGTGTGGAAAATATCTCTCAGGAGAAATCTGCTGCCAAAGTGGCAATGATTGCGACATAAACACCATAAGCTCATTCACATCAAATATAACCGGAAGTCAATATAACAGATTGACAAGAAGTCTGTACTAACGTACACGTAAGGAGTGGGCAGATGGGGTGTTGGGTGACTGTTTGAGAAAGTGAGTGAGTGACAGAGTGTCCATCAGTCTTTACCAAGATGTCCAAATCAAGGGATTGTTCCCAACTACTGTACAAGAACGTTGCCAGGTTTGCTGTTTGTTTGTTGTTTAACATCACACTCTGTAAACTTGTGATATATAAACGTATTGTCTAAATACATTTTTCCATAACTATAAGGCAAGTTCCGGAGGGTCGGAAAAGTGAAAAAGGAATGCGAGTAATCAAACTGCAGCATCGTGACAGTTGAGCAAATTATTTCGTTATCGAAAGACGGGAGAACTGTCTGAAAGAGGAAATTGGTTGGCTTTGGAGACTTAACCCGCATCAGCATGATTCACTCCGACGTGACGCGTGGAGCAAATACTTCACCTACAACGGCCATTTGATTTTTGTACTCATGTCGAAATCCGTGATGTTAGATTGGACATTTGTGTGTCTGTTACTGTTTTTTCTTGAAAACAATGATATGTTGGATATTTCACTTCAAGAGGTGATCTTACTAAGGATTTCATATCAGACTTGGGGTAATGCACGCTTGACAAATTGGATAATGATGGATATGAATTGCATTTGATGTGCTTTTGAAGGGAATGGACTATTGACAGTACACGGATATAAATCAGTTTGTTATGAAGCTTTGTACAAACTTATATTCTTCAACTTGTTTTCTAAAAAGGAAACATGTATTCGAGGAATCTTTATGAATCAAAGGTACAGTTTATTCTTCGAACGCCTGACACAATGGGATCATTAAATGTTGGGAAGGTGTCAAGAATAACAGGCCCATGTCACTGACGTCCACACTCATGTTTGATTGTTCCTGCATTTGCGAGTGTGTGTGTGTGTGTTTTGTTTGTTTGTGTGTGTGTGTGTGTTTGTGTGTGTAAAATAACACGTACAAATATTGAATGGTTTAGATGATAAAGTACTGTTCTGACACCTATTGCTTTTGTGGTGTTTCATTGGCCTATGCAGTGCTTCTGTACGGAACCTGCATAATACATGTTCATTATTGTCACTGTATGCAAAAAACATGATCCTCAATTCAAGGGAATTGTTTTATAGACTAATTGCTCCTTACGACCAAGAAAGGCATTTGCAGTATGATCTATAATTCCTTGCTTTGAGAAGTCATCAGGACTTTCCAGTTTATTCGATCGTGTCATCCCAGAAATTACGTTTGGCAGCAATGGGTTATCCAGAATAGAGGCAGAGCCGTGGTAAATTCCTTTGGTCTTGCAGGATTTCATCATTCTTCATAATTATCCATCGACTTCGAAACTTTGTGTTATTTTCTCTGTAACGTGTTTTGGACATTCTCCAGATACAGCCAGGTTGCATCAAGAACACTGATTCGTCAATGCGGATGTGGAAAGTTGCAATCAATTCCCACCAATCAGCCGAACTGTGTTTCTTTGGATAAGGGACACACAGTTCGTCTAATAACTAATGGCATTGTACAAGCAACGAAAACATCATGATCGTTGCAGTAAACAGGTTTGAAAAAGCTGTTACAATATTGCCCGACTTTAAACGAAATCCAATTAAGGACTTTAAACACAAATTGCTTTTACAAAGATGATACCCTCGTTTCATTCAGCTAAAATGAACGCAGATGGATTAAATTTGTCGAAACGTGTTACACTTGAGGCCTAATGATATTAATCATTTTTAATCACTCAGTATTTCAGAGACCTTTTACCAGTGTATTTCGTTGATACTGTCATTATATGGCGCAAATATTTGACAAATTAATATAAAACGACAAAAAAATGCTTATATTTTTCGCCAATGGCTGCATACTGTTTAACCAATCACTCACCTTCGTCTTACTGTGCTAATATTGATCCAGATGGATGGAATGTGTCGGTATTTATAAAACGGGAATTGTGATAGCATTAAACATGTTCTGTGTGACAAAACATTTTACCAATGTATTAGTATCTGTGGTTCATATTGTAATTACACTGAGCAAATATTACACATGTCAAAGGACAAGAAATAGCCAAAATATAGTTCAAATAGTTTTTAGTGGTTTAACTGATCACACTGTTACCAACGTTTCGTCTGCATGTACAATCAATGTCAGTGAAAATTGTAAAGTCTGTATAAAGGTATGATGTTAGTAGGATTTGAAAGCTGCCATTAAGATCTGAAAGCAATTCTTCCTTGTTTTTATTCCTATCGAGGGAACGTTTTGTGAAAACTTTCTTTTAAGATTCCAATACTCCGTGCTGCTTTATTTTAAACAAAATCAGTACTAATGTGAAGAGTCAGACCCATTTTCAAAGAAATAGATTGCTGCTGTCTGCCGATAGTTCCTTCCACTCACAGAATATTCGATGCACACATCAATTCTCTTGATCGTGTAAACTGAATCGTGTAAACACTTACATCTTTATCAGACATTCCAGCAGTATTCGCTGCACAAAAATATCGTAACATTGTCCGTTTTCTTCCGTGTTGACATTGGGTTTAATCTGTCTGGATGTGCGCCTGAATTTACAGGACCTCTGATAAAATCCATCTATGCGCTGTGATCACAGAATGGGTACTGACGGAAGGGAATCAATGTCGAATTGTTAGCATGCAGCGACTCACTGAGGCAGAATAGTGACTTTCAACAAGAACGTGTACAATGATTGTATTCCTGAAAAACACACCATCTAACTATTCAGCGTGTCCCATGAGCTGATGAATCAAGGATACACATAATTAACCCTCAAACGTACACCATTTTTAACATCCTATTCCGTACACCATGGGCCTCAAAGGCCCAGTCATACCATACTTCAGGAAGGTGAAAAATTCAGGCATTCTTTATATAGTGTCATGCATTTCCACTTTGGCAACATAATCATGGAGCATCTTGAACAAAAGATTGTGTCCCATGGGTATGTAACATGATGTCTAATTGTTATGTTGATGTGTAATTTGTCATTTTCATATTTAAATCGAGAATGTTTTTAGGCTATACTACATATATTGTATGAGTGGTGAGCATAGACTAGCAATTTCAACTATACATTGGAGGACACGCGTGTGTGAGTGTGTGTGTTGGATGTATGTGCATTGTGGTGTGTGTGTGTGTGTGTGTGATGGATATATACGTATTGTGTGTGGTAGATATGTGTATTGTGTGGTGTGTGTGTGGTGGATGAATGTGTACTGTGTGGTATGTAATGTGTGGTGGATCTATGTGTAGTGTGTGTGTGGTGGATGTATTTGTAGTGTGTGTGTGGTGGATGTATGTGTAGTGTGTGAGTGAGTGAGTGAGTTTGGTTTACGCCGCTTTTAGCAATATTCCAGCAACATCACGGCGAGGGACACCAGAAATGGGCTTCACACATTGTACCCATGTGGGCAATCGAACCCGGATCTTTGCAGTGACGAGACAACGCTTTACCCACTAGGCTACCCCACCGCCCCGTGTAGTGTGTGTGTGGTGGATGTATGTTTAGTGTGTGTGGTGGATGTATGTGTATTGTGTGGTGGATGTATCTGTGTCTAGTGGATACATTTGAGTCGTGTTTGGAGGATGTGTATGAATTGTGTATGATGGATGTGTGTGTATTGTGCGCAATAGTTTGCAGGAACATCCGACTCATAGTCCATATCTCTGGAAACTTCAACCCCCATGCTGTGTGTGAAGCTATGCCAACCAGATCCAACATATTCAGAAACATCACCAGTGGCCACCGTTTGATCTTTCTTTTTGTGGTGAAGCAATGTACTTGTCTGGTTTTGCTGGCATGTACTGGATGAACAAACATCGACCACGGAACTGTACAAGTTTCTCGTCTACAGTGAGGTTTTCACCCCGTGTAAAATGTTTCCTCAGAGCATTTTCAAACTCATCCCAGAAATCTCTGATCGGTGGTAGTTTGACTTTTGCGCGTCTGAAACTTCCTTGTAACCAAACTTCAATTTACTCATCAAAGACTTGAATCTGTTTTGAGACATGATACCTCTCACAATAGGAACTCATTACTTTTTATACCATAAAACATTGGTGTCACCATGTTTTGTTTCAGATGTCCACGTGTCAGTTGATTTCATCAACATTTCTGTGTTGTCTGTACTTTCCATTCTGTATCGCCTGTGAATGTTAATACATTTCAGGGGCGGTGGGGTAGCCTAGTGGTTAAAGCGTTCGCTTGTCACGCCGAAGACCCAGGTTCGATTCCCTACATTGGTACAATGTGTGAAGCCCATTTCTGGTGTCCCCCGCCGTGTCTTTGCTGGAATTGTGTTAAAAGCGGCGTAAAACCAAACTCAGTCAGTCAGTCATAAATTTCACAATGGTGTCCACCATGTTTCCTGTAGTATACTTTGTGAACAAGTTTTCTTCATGGACAGCGTTGTCAGCATTGATTACTCTTTGGATTCGACCATGGATGATATTTCGTTGAGGAGTACGACTAGATCCAGGACTCGTGTTCGACCATCTTCCTTCATCTTTTCCAGGATAAAATTCTTGGTCTCCTGAATGAGACGTATGCATTGAATCATCATCAGATGTTTCTGCAGATTCAGAATCGGAAGAGTCCAAAGGAACAAAATCCCTATCGGAAGAACTGTCGTCAGAAAAGAAATTATCACTTTCCCCAACGTCACTTTTAACTGATCTGGCACATGGACCGGTTTCACAGTCCGTAGTTAGCAAATAAACATTTACTTGGGCCCCCCAGGCCCAGGGTATACCTCACTGTTATTAAAAAGGTTTTTGCTAAATAATTTTAAATTTTTTTACGTCCACTGCCAATAGTTTTGAAGAATTAAAGATTTTGACCTTTTAGAGGAATACATGAACCGAAATTAATGTGCTTCTAATCTTAAAGTTTATGTATACATGAAAACACCTAGGTGGGCCTGAAAGGCCCAGGGTATACTTTTGAGGGTTAAGGTAGTTATATTACCCTTAAAACCTGTTTGAAATGTATTCAGTGTTTCAGTTCTGTAATTGGTACTACTTGGAAATCAGGAACCGTGTTTGAAACTCCAGTAGCTGTTGAAGGAATGAATATCCTAAACTTCCACACTGTGAAATGTAAAGTTACTCCAGCAGCAGCTTTAAAGTTTGATTGGAATGAAAGTGGCCTTTGAGCTCCTGAGGTTCCCTGATGGAATGAAGTGAAAACAAAACTAAAATGCGTTTCTACCTTATCGCAGTTAGTGACCCCTCACAATGATAAAAATGTTCCAGTAACAAGATTCCTAGGCGTAATAATTACCCTAGGTGACATTTCGTAAGTGTGACAAGTTTAATGTCCACAGGGAGTGGAAGATCCGAAGCAGTTCCAACCGTCTGTATGTCAACACTGGTAATCTGCATGATGGATATGGCAACATACAGTTGTTATACAGCTGCAGTGTGTATGGAGGCACTGGTAACAGTTGTTATACAGCTGCAGTGTGGATAGCGGTACTGGTAACAGTTGTTATACAGCTGCAGTGTGGATGGAGGCACTGGTAACAGTTGTTATACAGCTGCAGTGTGGATAGAGGCACTGGTAACAGTTGTTATACAGCTGCAGTGTGGATGGAGGCACTGGTAACAGTTGTTATACAGCTGCAGTGTGGATGGAGGCACTGGTAACAGTTGTTATACAGCTGCAGTGTGGATGGAGGCACTGATAACAGTTGTTATACAGCTGCAGTGTGGATGGAGGCACTGGTAACAGTTGTTATACAGCTGCAGTGTGTATAGAGGCACTGGTAACAGTTGTTATACAGCTGCAGTGTGGACAGAGTTCATGCTGATGGAGGCGGAGACGTGTTTCACTACTGGTGACGAGAGGTGATAACAATTGCAACCACGATGGTAAGTTTAGAAAATAACTAATCAACAGATTTAAGTATTGGTGACGACGACCTGAGTAGGACAAGAACCCACTTCTTACTCATTTCTGTGACAGGAAATGTAACCCTTTACTCCCTAAAACTGTTATAATTAAGGAATCCACATCACAAGTGTACCCAGTGATGAAGCTATAAAACGCCAGATTCGTATCAGGTCTAATTAGCTGACAAAATTGGATCAAGTGAAAAAGGAAGGAAGTTCCAAAGTGATTTGAAGTAAAAGTCCAATACGTGACCATTCGGAATAAATTTGTTAAACAATCACCTTTTAAAGAAATAGATTATTTTCTCGGACTTCATCGGCCGTGCTAAGGACGAAATACTAAAAAGATTTGTGCCGAATACGAAATTGACTCTTGAAAGAATGTCATTACCCCACTAGCCTAAAGCCACACATATGAAGTTGGCCGTGACCTGCCCAACAGGAAATTACAACGCTGGCAAAAAAGGTGATTCCCTCTTTCACTCTCCCCGCCATGAATGCGGTGCTGATTGCTTGAAGAAACTACTCATGGCACATGCGGAGAGCGATGGATTAAAACATATTTTGATTGAAAGTAACAGTTTTTAATAATCCGAGTCTTGCCTTGTAAACCTTTCTTTGATTGGTATGAAGGATATATGGACTCACTCGGTACCAGGGAATGATGCCGAACCATTTCTGCAAAACATACGATGTGAAAATATCAGGCGTTTTGAATTACATGTCTCTAGAAGGTCGCACTTTGATGAATGAAATGTTATTTTCCCCTTCAAATGCGTAAAACCGTACGTTTTAGATGATTGCAAGGGCGCGATTTTTTGAAGCGCCCGAAAAAATAGAGTGGTTGCCTACTGGAAAGTTTGTCTAGCTCTTTTAAGAGCTCCGTGGTATACAACAGACAGGTCAGGATGTTCAGTCACCCAACATAAATGATACCTTGAAGATTGTGTTGTGTGCTGTATACATGTTTTAAGAGGAAACTTTATGATAGAGAGAGCGCATGTACTGACCTATGTAATAGTATTTTTTGCTGCTGAGCATAATATGTGAAGGCTTATATTATTGTCGGAAGCGTAGTACATTTATTGGAAAAATAATTTTAGTCGGTTTTATAACATGTCCTTATCAATAAATATTAAATGTTCATAGATTAACATGATTCCTTTCGAACATTTACCGCAGAACGTTTCAGACTTTGTTGATAGCATTGACATTTCTTTGAATCTGTGGTTAAAGTATCAGCAGGAATACAGATATTCATTGACGACAGTGTAATTATTCCACGTGAAACGATACTTATCCTAATGAAAACGTGTGTGAATGGGACTGCACTTAACAAAACTGCTTAAACAATACTGCTGTCATGATGAAAGTTGTTTCGAAATCAACAATACTCTGGCCGGATTACAGCCCACGACAGCAGACATACAGACCATTAACAGATGACTAAACCTCATTGAGCGTGTGAAACAAGTTTATCAAATTACAGATACAACTAGAAAAACTTTCCAAGAAAACGATTAAATGTCAGTTTGTTGTTAGTTTAATTCTTCTGCTCCACTTCGTTGTATTATACTTTATCAGGCTTGACACCGTACTGCTTTGTCGACTTTAAAAACTGTAAAAATCAGCAATCAAAATATTCATTGTTGAATAACCCTCAGGGATAGATTGCTTTAGCACTTACAAATAATCCAGTTGAATTTCAAGGGTAATGAATGCAGTATTCATTGATTTTGTGATAATCCTGGAAGAAAGACACCTTTAGCACAAAAAATCATCCAGATTAATTGTACATATATGTATATAACTAAACCACAATTTACATGCCATATTTTGTGTTTAACATATTCATGAAGACAGAAACCACCGATCCAAACAAAATTTTAATGGGATAGACAATGTACAATGTATCGAAATAAATTCAATACTCCGCTTAACATTTTCAAAATTGCCAATATCTTTGAACTAAAAAAAGAGTTCAGTATTTTTCTAATGCACTGTTTTAATGTGAAGCTATTCACTTTTATGCCTAGTAATACCTCTATTGCTTTAAAGTCAATACCTGTACAGAAGGTACCACCAGAACGAGTAGTGAAACGACGAAACTAAGACAGACATAGAACTCAACAGTCCATTGCAAATGTAATGTTTAATCAGTGTCTGAATACTTACTTCCGTAACGATTAGGAAAGTTCGGGAGAGACGGAAAAGTCGAAAACGTAAGTAATCAAAGTGTAGCATCGTGAAAGACAGTCGAACAAATTTTCATTATGGGAAAGACGGGAGGGCTGTCTGTGAGAGGAAATTGGTTGGCTTTGGAGATTACTTCTGCATCAGCACGTGTCACTCACGTGATCATCTTATACTGGCCATTTTGTATTCATGTCGAACCAAATTTCTGTTTCTGTTTCTGTTTCAGGATTTTGTTGCTGAGTAGTAGATCTGACAGTACAAATCGGTAGACATCATTTCTAGCCTTCTGAGAAAAATTGATCTCACGGACAGGGGTAATGTATTTTTATCACACTGGCTATAAATGAAAAGGGCCGCATGTGAAATGATTTTCAAGACAAAGTGCCACCGAGAATGTAGGGATAGAACAGAATAGTTAACATATAAGCTCTGTGTAATCAGCTTGGATGTATTTGTTGTGTGCTAAAACTGAAACAAATCTTCCATGTGAAGGAGTTTCATGAATGAAAGGCAGATTTTCTGCTTGCAGATTGTGTTGTGATGTCTGCACCTGACATACTGGGTACATTCTGTGTTGTGGAAGTTTTCAGAACAACTAGCCCAATCCCTTGCTATTGTTACAAGAGTGTGTTTTTTGTAATTTGTAATAACATTGGTTAGGTGATAGTTATTATGAGTCACATTGTTTAAAGTTTTGAGTGTGGGTTGTGGGTCGCATTTCGCGTCATATATGTTCCAATGGCAATAAAATTTTAGCGGCACGCCTTTTGGGATAGTGCTCCAGGTTTGACCGGTTGTTTATATGTTGACTTCGTAATGTCGTGGAGTTTTCCACAGATTTCGGGAAAGTTCTGAGAGAATAATGATACAGCCATGCTTTGCTCGAAAGTTCTAGAATCTGTGTCAGTATATATAAAGGCTGTTTGTTGTGTTGTGCCTCACGGAATCACACACGGATTGACACACGGAATTATACGGGATTATTCATGTCACTAGAGTTGCTTACCATCGTTGTTTGCCTTCGTCAACATAGTCTGAGACTTTGTGCCTGACTGCTCTCATTTGTAAACAAGCTTCATTTAGAATATCTGCTCTCACTGTAATTACCAAGGCTGGTGGTGAGTTGATACATGTATTTTATATTTGTGACTCGAAACTTTAGATTTGTGACTCAATTGCATTGTACTAGAAATATGTATTGTGATTCATTGTATCTTGCTCATTGTTTGTTCAATATATTATTGAATATTTTAGACTTGTCTGTGTTACATTTTGCTGGTTCAAAGAGGATTCTTAAAACTTTTGTGACGGCAATTTATTAATCGTAACACTATTCATGAACTTCCTACCAAATGAAACCATGCACAAATTGTGGCTGAACATAATAACGACTAGTAATAATATTTAGCTTGTGTTGTATATGATACGGATATCACAGTTGTGCTTTCCACCTTTATTTTCGCTGTTGTACCCAGTGCGGTCTTTGTCCTAGTAACGTTTAGATAAATGATGGTTTGTACTTTTTTGGCCAGGTCCAGTGTTCAAATGTATAAGTTCGTTTGCCAGTCAATTTCAAGAAAATATCTTACACACTTTTTGTGTCTGAATACAGTAACATAATATCGGAATGGGATTATCTACAGAGGACGATTCAGTTTAGTGTAGTAGGAGCCGCAAGTTGTAGGAATATACAAGTATGTCATTTGTCGTTGGAAAGTGAAACCATATCATGTGAATCTGTAAAGAATGTGGAATGACATAATGCACAAGGTAAATTCTTTTTGTGTATGTATTGAAACATCAAAACACTTGTATATGACATCATAGTTCTCCTGACAGGATAATCAAACATTAGTTGCAGAGAGGTTAGTGATGCTGTCTTGTCAGCAGTAAATTACCATGGCTGGAAAGTGATCGACCTACGAGTAAAATATTCAGTGTCACGTTTAACAATAACCACCATGTATTAATGATGGGACAGGGGTCGAAGGAACGAAATTTTGGCAGATGTTCAGCTATTCCCCATATCATTCAACATCTTCTTGCAGGTACTGACGTCTCTACTATGGCATTCAAAATCTTCTGGTAGGTGGTCTATCCACTATGTAATTTAAACTCATCTGGCAGGTGCTCTATCCACGATATTATGGAACATATTCTGGGAGATGCTCTATCCACTATATTATGTAAGCAGCTTCTTTCTCAATAAAAGGCAAAGCTTGCATTATGACACCTCATTCCAAAGGATATTTTATGGCCCAATTTGAACTCATGACAAAGGGAGCCGTATTTGCATTATCATGTACTGTTTCTTGCTTAGCCATGTCTTTGGGACCCAGGCAAGCCTTTTTCCGGCCGTGGCATTCAAGAATTCCACCTTGGCAGCATTGGATTGTCCATAATAGAAACAGAGAGCCGTGGTAAATTCCTTTGATCCTGCAGGAATGCATCATTCTTCGTATCAATGTACTTCCAATCTTTGTTTTTCCCCTGACATGTGGACGTCAGTCTCCAATGTCTCTCTTGATTACATTTAAATCACTCATGCTTCAATGAGAATATCAAAAGTAGCATTGCAATCAATACCCAACAATCAGCCGAAGATTGAACCGTGTCTCTTTGGATTAGAGACACGAGGTTAATCCTGTAACTAATGACATGTGCATGCAGCGAAGACATTTTGATCTTTGCAATTTACACGTTTGTCGTGTTCTTAGATTACTGATCAACATCGAATAAAATCACATTAAGGATTTAGTACACAAAGTGCCCTTTCAAAGGCGATGTCCTCCATCCGGCTATGGGGAATCCGGATGGACGGAACGTTAAGCTTGTGGTGTAATGTTACCTAAACATATTAAGGTTTTAAACTGATGTTGGGATTATATTGCGCCAATATTTCCAATCAACAAGGCTAATATATTTCCCTAATATGTTGACGCTGTTGAACCAATCACACTTTTGTTTATTCAGCTAAAATGAATCCAGATTGATAGAATGCAATCCACATCGCAAATTACAAAATGATAATATATTTAGCATTTAGTAGTATTAGTTCAGCTAATCAATTTGCTACCGTCATTTGACCTGCACGCACAATCAATATCTCTGAGGCGCAGTTCCACGTGAAACACGAAAAGTTAAACCAAAGCCCAAAATGCCGTTACTGTTATCTTTTAAATGCCAGCCTTCATTTACCAGATCGTTGTAATACGTCTGTTAATCTCTGAAAGCTGTCATTGAGATTTGAAAGCAACACTTTCTTACTGTCAGCAAGAAAATGTACCCTGAAAACAATGTTATTTTCGGGCAACAATACCTCTTTCTCTTTTCGTTTCAAGTACAAATCTGCTGAGCCAGTCAACAAACACATATTTCTTAAAAACATTTGGTCAGTATGTCCAACCGATATTATCTTCCACTCACACAGTGTTCACTGCACACAACAATATTCCTGCTTTAATGCAGTAACCCATAAGTCTTTGTCAGACATCTGTGAGAAAATTATTCACTGTATCAAATCATATATTTTGTTTACTGCCCACAACAATATTCCTGCTTTACTATATAAACAATTAGGTCTTTAACAGACATCAAAGTAATCAATGAGAAAGTATTATTAGCTGTACAGACACGTATATATTCTGCTGTCTCTCCTGTTGTCACTGAGTTTAATGTGTTGGAAAGTGTGTTTGTTGTTCCAATGATCAACGTTGGCATATTTCATTAGTAATCTTGCCTGAGTCCTCCACCACATAACAGGACCTCTGATTAACTACATCTGTGTGTTGTGATCACAGAATGACTACTGACGGAACGGAATCAATACCGAGGTGCAACTAGGCAGCGACTCACTGAAGCAGAGTGTTGGCCTTGCAGAAGAACGTGTTAATGATGATTGCATTCGTGAAAAACACATGGTCTCAGCATACAGCATGTCCCCCTGCGCAGATCGATATAGGGTTCTAATAAGTGCTTAAGTTATCCTCAATACCTGTTTGCTAAGTATTCAGTGTTTCAGTTCTGTAATTGGTACTACTCAGAAATCAGGAAGCGTGTTCCAAACTTTAATGGCTGTAAAAGAAAAACGTCGTGATTTTTGTCACCAAGTCCTCCACACCGTGAAATGTAATGTTTTTACTGCAGAAACATGACGCTTTGATTGGAATGAAAGTGCCTTTTGAGCTCTTGAGGTTCAGCCATCTCTGATAAATGTACTGCAAAGGAACATAATGCGTTTCTACCTTATTTCCAAATCAAAATTGTCGATCGCCCAAACAGTTAAAACAGTGATCTTACAAGGCTTCAAAGCGCAGTAATTACTATTGATGTTGGTACTTTTTGTTGGTATTCCTGAAGTGTGACAAGTTTAATGTCAGCTTTATGCAACGCCAGTGGTAGATCCGATGCAGGTCCAGCGGCCTGAATGTCAACATGCCACTGGTAATCTGTATTTACACATGAACACGCTGGCAACAGCCGTCATACTGCTGCAGTGTGGATGAAGATCGTGATGCTCGAGACTGAGATGCGTGTTTCACTATTGGTGATGAAAGGCCATGGCAATTACAACGGTGATAACATGGTTAGAAAATACAAATCGACTTCCCGAAAATCAAGTGATATTGAACTATTTTATTGAATACGACAAGACTTTGGAAAGAAACCTGCTTTTCACTCTCGTCAATGGCCGAAAGAATCCACTGAGGCCATTAGAACTGTCATAAATAAGGACCTCGCGTCACAGTGATGAAGGTATTAAACTTCTTATACCTGTTTAATCTAATTTGCTGATTAAATTGGATCAATTGCTAAAAAGGAAGGAGTGTTAAAGTGACAATATGTGATCATTCTTTTAAATGGAATAAAATTTGGGAAATTATCAACTTTCAAAAATTAGAAAATACAGGGCTTCTTTGGTTGTAAAGACAAACGTGTGAAAGTCACGTTGATTATCTGATTGTCTGAAGAAACTGCCTACAATAGAGGTGGATATTACTTTGAGGGATTAGAGCATACTTAGAAAGAAACAGTTTTCCTATCTTGGTTTGAAAACGTTTCCATTATTGATACGAAAGAGTACTATGGAAAGACGCCAACAAACGTGATCTGCGGTGTATTACATTTTGTTTAATCTATGTTGGTTGTTGAAGGCACCCACGCTAATGCAATACATGTTAACACTGTCGTATACTACAATAGGTAGCTTCTGGAGACCAAATGTTTTTTTTCGCAAAAGGGGTTTAGGTGATCGGATGTTATCTCAACAGTAGGAGTTTCTGGTAATAGATACTGAGGTACTGGGGGTCAGATGGCATCACCCAATTTCCGAGGTATTTGGGTGCGATGGTGTGTCAACTGTAGGTAGATACTGGTGATCAACTGTGGGGATGGGTGAGGGATGCAATGGTGGCGTCGGAACAATGGGGACTCTGAGATGTGATGTTGTCAGTGGAGAAGGGAGTTACCAGTGATGAGCAGTCTGCAATATTTTTAATCTCATCAACAAACGCTGACATAGAGATATAATGTTTATTTTAGAGATAATGTTTATTTAAGTCTTACTTTCTGTACATTGTCATATAATATAAACATTTTGGTGAAGTTAAAAGTACAGAAACCACCCGTTAGGTTATCCCACCCGTTAGGTTACCCTCCCTCACTCACTAAGTTTGGAGCAGCGAATTCTTGGCTATCTGTAAACACCTAATGAGATATACGTCACCCATTGACATGGAGATCTTTAATTGTGCGCACTCAAGTCGGTTCTGCCTTTGACATTACTAACAATATCATAGCTAAATGATCTTGGACGGTGCAAGTTCCGGTGTAAAGGTCCGGATTATCAGCATATCTTAAGGCATATATTTTGCTAAAAAGTAGAGGAATTTGAAGTATAGACATATGATTTCGAAATGTATGCAACCCTGGAGAAGTGTTTGTAGATAAAAAGGATACATGTGGAAATGGTAAATTTGATACCAGGTTTAACGTTACATATTACCTAAACACATACAATCTGATGATGAAAACTTGACATGCAAACGCATCCACTGTAACATGCCTGACACGTACAGAACGTAATGTCAACCTTCAAATTTGGGTCCAAGAGTCTACACAGACTGTCGGGAATCACCTACATGTAGTTCACTTGAGGTCACGCCGAACTCATGTTCCTCTACCAATAATCGAACATCACCGCAGAGCCGTCGTTACTGAGGGTGGTGGTGAAACCCCAGTGGTTTCAGTGTCATATTCAGTAACGGTACCAAGTAGACATTATAGACGGACGTGTAAGGTTATGGTGACGGGAAGGTGAACGTAACCAGTCACCTGCTATTGTGCAACATGGTTGTGTGGGGAGGTATGACAGTGCAAATCAGTTCCTTTTAACAATATTCAAAAACTAATGATTTTGTTGAATCACACGGGTATGTTTCGACAACAGTAGAAAGGTCGACTGAGATTGTTTATGGTATACCAGCAGCGAAACGAGAACGGGCCATTAGATTGCCACAAAGGGGAACTACGAACAGCCATCTTGCCAGAACGTTCGGATGTACCCTCATCAGACTAATGAGACGCAGCAAACAGACTGATCAGACATTTGACAGTCCCAGAAGTGACCACGCAAAATCACCATCAGCAGTGTATTCTCCATCTGTGCACCTGGATGCTGACAGTCTTCAGCACCAACAGCCCTTAAACATAAAGATGCCTGATGTCACGTCCGAGCATGTGATTAATTGTCAACATCTACGTCCTTGATTCGTCCACGTTGGGCAAGGAACGTGAGGCGCTGACAACGTCGCAACTATGAAATATGATTTTGATATGATGAACCAATAATGCAAATAATGCGAACATAATGCAAACCAATTAATTGGTTGTATTAATTATTACGCACAAAAGTTGTAGAATGGTTTACCTGAATGGACAAGGAATCCTATTGATAAGAAAAATCCAATACAGTGAAGTACAAATTCAAATTTAAGTTTATAGATGTCAGTTGGTGTGGACATTAAATACTTCAACTGTGTCGTTCCTCTATCTGATAAAGCCTCAATAACATCGACTGGAATGAAAAAGAAAACATCTATTATTCTGTATCTTTAAACAGTGCACATTTCGACGCCCAAATCTCTTAAGTTATTTTATCTTTTAGTCGATATAAAAGAACTGAGTGTCTCTCTTTAAGTCTGGGTCCTGCGACAGGTCGATAGCAATCGCTATATGAATGTTTGATACAAAGTGCCAACACGACACATTAAACCGCAGAGTTCAGTAGTGGAATGATGTTACAACCTGTCATAAAACGAAGCAACAATGTAAAAAGGGAAACATGCGTGTGGAAAATATCTCTCAGGAGAAATCTGCTGTCAAAGTGGCAATGATTGTGACATAAACACCATTCGCTCATTCACATTAAATATAACGGGAGGTCAATATAAAGAGATTGACAAGAAGTCTGTACTAACGTACATGTAAGGAGTGGGTAGATGGGTGGTTGGGTGGTTGGGTGGGTGACTGTTTGAGAAAGTGAGTGAGTGACAGAGTCTCCATCAGTCTTTGCCAAGATGTCCAAATCAAGGGATTGTTCCCAACTACTGTACAAGAACGTTGCCAGGTTTGCTGTTTGTTTGTTGTTTTACACCACACTCTGTAAACTTGTGATATATAAACGTATTGTCTAAATACATTTTTCCATAACTATAAGGCAAGTTCCGGAGGGTTGGAAAAGTTAAAAAGGAATGCGAGTAATCAAACTGCAGCATCGTAACAGTCGAGTTAATTATTTCGTTATCGAAAGACGGGAGAACTGTCTGAAAGAGGAAATTGGTTGGCTTTGGAGACTTAACCGGCATCAGCATGATTCACTCCGACGTGACGCGTGGAGCAAATACTTCACCTACAACGGCCATTTGATTTTTGTACTCATGTCGAAATCCGTGATGTTAAATTGGACATTTGTGTGTCTGTTACTGTTTGTTCCTGAAAAAAGTGATATTTTTGATATTTCACTTCAAGAGGTGATCTTACTAAGGATTTCATATCAGACTTGGGGTAATGCACGCTTGACAAATTGGATAATGACGGATATGAATTGCATTTGAAGGGAATGGACTATTGACAGTACACGGATATAAATCAGTTTGTTATGAAGCCTTGTACAACCTTATATTCTTCAACTTAGACATGTTGCTGATGACATGTTTCCTAAAAAAGAAACATCTATTCGAGGAATCTTTATGAATCAAAGGTACCTGAAACAATGGGATCATTAAATGTTGGGAAGGTGTCCAGAATAACAGGCCCATGTCACTGACGTCCACACCCATGTTTGATTGTTGCTGCATTTGCGAGTGTGGCAGCAATGGGTTATCCAGAATAGAGGCAGAGCCGTGGTAAATTCCTTTGGTCTTGCAGGATTGCATCATTCTTCATAATTATTCATCGACTTCGAAACGTTGTGGTATTTTCTCCAGATTCAGCCAGGTTGCATCAAGAACACTGATTCGTCAATGCGGATGTGGAAAGTTGCAATCAATTTCCACCAATCAGCCGAACTGTGTTTCTTTGGATTAGTGACACAGTTCATCTTATAACTAATGGCATTGTACAAGCAACGAAAACATCATGATCGTAGCAGTAAACAGGTTTGTAAAGTTGTTACAATATTGCTCGACATCAAACGAAATCCAATTAAGGACTTTAAACACAAATTGCTTTTACAAAGATAATACCCTCGTTTCATTCAGCTAAAATGAACGCAGATGAATTAAATTTGTTACACTTGAGGCCTAATGATATTAATCATTTTAATCACTCAGTATTTCAGAGACCTTTTACCAGTGTATTTCGTTGATACTGTCATTATATGGCGCAAATATTTGACAAATTAATATAAAACGACAAAAAATGCTTATATTTTTCGCTAATTGCTGCATACTGTTTAACCAATCACTCACCCTCGTCTTATTGTGCTAATATTGATCCAGATGGATGGAATGTGTCGGTATTTATAAAACGGGAATTGTGATAGCATTAAACATGTTTTGTGTGACAAAACATTTTACCAATGTATTAGTATTTGTGGTTCATATTGTAATTACACTGAGCAAATATTACACATGTCAAAGGACAAGAAATAGCCAAAATATAGTGCAAATAGTTTTTAGTGGTTTAACTGATCACACTGTAACCAACGTTTCGTCTGCATGTACAATCAATGTCAGTGAAAATTGTAAAGTCTGTATAAAGGTATGATGTTAGTAGGATTTGAAAGCTGCCATTAAGATCTGAAAGCAATTCTTCCTTGTTTTATTCCTATCGAGGGAACGTTCGTGAAAACTTTCTTTTAAGATTCCAATACTTCGTGCTGCTTTAGTTTCAACAAAATCAGTACTAATGCGCAGAGTCAGACCCATTTTCAAAGAAATAGGTTGCTGCTGCTGCCGATAGTACCTTCTACTCACAGAATATTCGATGCACACATCAATTCTCTTGATCGTGTAAATTGAATCGTGTAAACACTTACATCTTTATCAGACATTCCAGCAGTATTCGCTGCACACAGAAATCGTAACATTGTCCGTTTTCTTTCGTGTTGACACTGGGTTTATTCTGTCTGGATGTGCGCCTGAATTTACAGGACCTCTGATAAAATCCATCTATGCGCTGTGATCACAGAACGGCTACTGACGGAAGGGAATCAATGTCGAATTGTTAGCATGCAGCGACTCACTGAGGCAGAATGGTGACTTTCAACAAGAACGTGTACAATGATGATTGTATTCCTGGAACAAAACACACCATCTAACTATTCAGCGTGTCCCATGAGCGGAAGAATCAAGGATACACATAATTAACCCTCAAACGTATACCCTTTTTAACATCCTATTCCGTACACCATGGGCCTCAAAGGCCCAGTCATACCATACTTCAGGAAGGTGAAAAATTCAGGCATTCTTTATAGTGTCATGCACTTCCACTTTGGCAACATAATCATGGAGCATCTTGAACAAAAGATTGTGTCCAATGGGTATGTAACATGATGTCTAATTGTTATTTTGATGTGTAATGTGTCATTTTAATATTTAAATCGAGAATGTTTTTAGGCTATACTACATATATTGTATGAGTGGTGAGCATAGGATAGGAATTTCAATTATACATTGGAGGACACGTGTGTGTGTGAGTGTGTGTGTGTGTTGGATGAATGTGCATTGGGGTGTGTGTGTGTGATGGATGCATAGTATTGTATGTGGTGGATGTATGTGTATTATGTGTGGTGGATGTATGAGTATTGTGTGGTGGATGTATGTGTAGTGTGTCGTATGTAGTGTGTGGTCGATGTATGTGTATTGTGTGGTATGTAGTGAGTGTTGGATGTATGTGTATTGTGTGGTATGTAGTGTGTGTTGGATGTATGTGTATTGTGTGGTATGTAGTGTGCGGTGGATGTATGTGTAGTGTGTGGTGGATGTATGTGTAGTGTCTGTGTGTTGGATGTATTTGTAGTGTGTGTGGAGGATGTATGTGTAGTGTGTGTGTGTGTGGTGGATGTATGTGTAGTGTGTGTGTGTGGTGGATGTATGTGTATTGTGTGTGTGGTGGATGTATGTGTAGTGTGTGTGTGGTGGATGTATGTGTAGTGTGTGTGTGGTGGATGTATGTGTAGTGTGTGTGTGGTGGATGTATGTGCAGTGTGTGTGGTGGATGTATGTGTAGTGTGTGTGTGTGGTGGATGTATGTGTAGTGTGTGTGTGTGTGGATGTATGTGTAGTGTGTGTGTGGTGGATGTATGTGTGTAGTGTGGATGTGTGTGTGTGGTGGATGGATGTATATGTAGTGTGTGTGGTTGATGTATATGTAGTGTGTGTGTGGTAGATGTATGTGTAGTCTGCGTGTTTCGTGGATGTATGTGTAGTGTTTGTGTGGTGGATGTATATGTAGTGTGTGTGTGGTAGATGTATGTGTAGTCTCTGTGTGTGGTAGATGTATGTGTAGTGTGTGTGTGGTAGATGTATGTGTAGTGTGTGTGGTGGATGTATGTGTAGTCTGTGTGTGGTGGATGTATGTGTAGTCTGTGTGTGGTGGATGTATGTGCAGTGTGTGTGTGTGTGGTGGATGTATGTGTAGTCTGTGTGTGGTGGATGTATGTGTAGTGTGTGTGTGGTGGATGTATGTGTAGTCTGTGTTTGTTGGATGTATGTGCAGTGTGTGTGTGGTGGATGTATGTGTAGTCTGTGTGTGTTGGATGTATGTGTAGTCTGTGTGTGGTGGATGTATGTGTAGTCTGTGTGTGTTTGGTGGATGTATGTGTAGTGTGTGTGGTGGATGTATGTGTATTGTGTGGTCGATGTATCTGTGTCTGGTGGATACATTTGTGTCGTGTTTGGAGGATGTGTGTGAATTGTGTATGATGGATGTGTGTGTATTGTGCGCAATAGTGTGCAGGAACATCCGATCCATAGTCCATATCTCTCGAAACTTCAATCCTCATGCTGTGTGTGAAGCTATGGCAACCAGATCCAACATATTCAGAAACATGACCAGTGGCCAGCGTTTGATCTTTCTTTTTGTGGTGAAGCAATGTACTTGTCTGGTTTTGCTGGCATGTACTGGATGAACAAACATCTACCACGGAACTGTATAAGTTTCTCGTCTACAGTGAGGTTTTCACCCCGTGTAAAATGTTTCCTCAGAGCATTTTCAAACTCATCCCAGAAATCTCTGATCGGTGGTAGTTTGACTTTTGCGCGTCTGAAACTTCCTTGTAACCAAACTTCAATTTACTCATCAAAGACTTGAATCTGTTTTGAGACATGATACCTCTCACAATAGGAACTCATTACTTTTTATACCATAAAACATTGGTGTCACCATGTTTTGTTTCAGATGTCCACGTGTCAGTTGATTTCATCAACATTTCTGTGCTGTCTGTACTTTCCATTCTGTATCGCCTGTGAATGTTAATACATTTCAGGGGCGGTGGGGTAGCCTAGTGGTTAAAGCGTTCGCTTGTCACGCCGAAGACCCAGGTTCGATTCCCTACATTGGTACAATGTGTGAAGCCCATGTCTGGTGTCCTCCGCCGTGATATTGCTGGAATATTGTTAAAAGCGGCGTAAAACCAAACTCAGTCAGTCAGTAATAAATTTCACAATGGTGTCCACCATGTGTCCTGTAGTATACTTTGTGAACATGTTTTCTTCATGGACAGCGTTGTCAGCATTGATTACTCTTTGGATTCGACCATGGATGATATTTCGTTAAGAAGTACGACTAGATCCAGGACTCGGCCATCTTCCTTCATCTTTTCCAGGATAAAATTCTTGGTCTTCTGAATGAGACGAATGCATTGAATCATCATCAGATGTTTCTGCAGATTCAGAATCAGAAGAGTCCAAAGGAACAAAATCCCTATCGGAAGAACTGTCGTCAAAAGAGAAAATATCACTTTCCTCAACGTCACTTTTAACTGATCATCTTGCACATGGACCGGTTTCACAGTCCGTAGTTAGCAAATAAACATTTACCTGGGACCCCCAGGCCCAGGGTATACCTCACTGTTATTAAAAAAGTTTTTGCTAAATAATTTTAAAACGTTTTACGTCTACTGCCAATAGTTTTGAAGAATTAAAGATTTTGACTTTTTAGAGGAATACATGAACCAAAATTAATGTGCTTCTAACCTTAAAGTTTTTGTATACATGAAAACACCTAGGTGGGCCTGAAAGGCCCAGGGTATACGTTTGAGGGTTAAGGTAGTTATATTACCCTTAAAACCTGTTTGAAATGTATTCAGTGTTTCAGTTCTGTAATTGGTACTACTTGGAAATCAGGAACCGTGTTTCAAACTCCAGTAGCTGTTGAAGGAATTAATATCCTAAACTTCCACACTGTGAAATGTAAAGTTACTCCAGCAGCAGCTTTAAAGTTTGATTGGAATTAAAGTGGCCTTTGAGCTCCTGAGGTTCCCTGATGGAATGAAGTGAAAACAAAACTAAAATGCGTTTCTACCTTATCGCAGTTAGTGACCCCTCACAATGATAAAAATGTTCCAGTAACAAGATTCCTAGGCGTAATAATTACCCTAGGTGACATTTCGTAAGTGTGACAAGTTTAATGTCCACAGGGAGTGGAAGATCCGAAGCAGTTCCAACCGTCTGTATGTCAACACTGGTAATCTGTATTTGCACAGGATGGATATGGAAACATGACTTTTTACACTGCTGCAGTGTGTATGGAGGCACTGGTAACAGTTGTTATACAGCTGCAGTGTGGATGGAGGCACTGGTCACAGTTGTTATACAGCTGCAGTGTGGATGGAGGCACTGGTAACAGTTGTTATACAGCTGCAGTGTGGATGGAGGCACTGGTAACAGTTGTTATACAGCTGCAGTGTGGATAGAGGCACTGGTAACAGTTGCTACACAGCTGCTGTGTCGATGGAGTTCATGGTGATGGAGACGGAGACGCGTGTTTCACTATTGGTGACGAGAGGTGATAACAATTGCAACCACGATGGTAAGTTTAGAAAATAACTAATCAACAGATTTAAGTATTGGTGACGACGACCTGAGTAGGACAAGAACCCACTTCTTACTCATTTCTGTGACAGGAAATGTAACCCTATATTCCCTAAAACTGTTATAATTAAGGAATCCACATCACAAGTGTACCCAGTGATGAAGCTATAAAACGCCAGATTCGTATCAGGTCTAATTAGCTGACAAAATTGGATCAAGTGAAAAAGGAAGGAAGTTCCAAAGTGATTTGAAGTAAAAGTCCAATACGTGACCATTCTATCTCTGAATAAATTCGTTAAACAATCACCTTTTAAAAAATAGATTATTTTCTCGGACTTCATCGGCCGTGCTAAGGAGGAAATTCTAAAATGATGTGTGCCGAACACGAACTTGACTCTTAAAAGAATGTTATTACCCGTCTAGCCTAAAGCCACACATATGAAGTTGGTCGTGATCTGTCCAACAGGAAATTACAACGCTGGCAAAAAAAAAGTGATTCCCTCTTTCACTCTCCCCGCCATGAATGCGGTGCTGATTGCTTGAAGAAACTACTCATGGCACATGCGGAGATTACTGCGATGGATTAAAACATATTTTGATTGAAAGTAACAGTTATTTAGTAATCCGAGTCTTGCCTTGTAAACCTTTCCTTGATTGATATAAAGGATGTATGGACTCACTCGGTACCAGGGAATGATGCCGAACCATTTCTGCAAAACATACGATGTGAAAATATAAGGCGTTTTGAATTTCTTGTCTCTAGAAGGTCCCACTTTGATGAATGAAATGTTATTTTCCCCTTCAAATGCGTAAAACCGTACGTTTTAGATGATTGCAAGAGGCAGCACATTGAAGTGCGCGTAAAATAGAGTGGTTGCCTACTGGAAAGTTTGTCACGTTCTTTTATGAGCTCCGTGGTATACAACAGGCAGGTCAGGATGTACAGTCACCCAACATAATGATACATTGAAGATTGTGTTTTGTGCTGCATACATGTTTGCAGAAGAAACTTTATGATAGAGAGAGCGCATGTACTGACCTATGTAATAGTATTTTTGCTGCTGAGCATAATATGTGAAGGCTTATATTATTGTCGGAAGCGTAGTACATATATTGGAAAAATAATTTTCGTCGGTTTTATAACATGTACTTATCAATAAATATTAAATGTTCATAGATTAACATGATTCCTTTCGAACATTTACCGCAGAACGTTTCAGACTTTGTTGATAGCATTGACATTTCTTTGATTCTGTGGTTAAAGTATCAGCAGGAATACAGATATTCATTGACGACATTGTAATTATTCCACGTAAAACGATACTTATCCTATTGAAAAAATGTGTGTGGATGGGACTGCACTTAAAAACACTGCTTAAACAATACTGCTGTCATGATGAAAGTTGTTTCGAAATCAACAATACTCTGGCCGGATTACAGCCCACGACAGCAGACATACAGACAATTAACAGATGACTAAACCTCATTGAACGTGTGAAACAAGTTTATCAAATTACAGATACAACTAGAAAAACTTTCCAAGAAAACGATTAAATGTCAGGTTGTTGTTAGTTTAATTCTTCTACTCCACTACGTTGTATTATACTTTATCAGGCTTGACACAGTTTCGCTTTGTCGACTTTAAAAACTTTAAAAATAATCAGCAATCAGCAATCAAAATATTCATTGTTGAATAACCCTCAGGGATAGATTGCTTTAGCACTTACAAATAATTCAGTTGAATTTCAAGGGTGGTGAATGCAGTATTTATTGATTTTTTGATAATCCTGGAAGAAAGACACCTTTAGCACAAAAAATAATCCAGATTAATTGTACATATATGTATATAACTAAACCACATATTTACATGCCATATTTTGTGTTTAACATATTCATGAAGACAGAAACCACTGATCCAAACAAAATTTTAATGGGATAGACAATGTACAATGTATCGAAATAAATTCAACATTCCGCTTAACAATTTCAAAATTGGCAAAATCCGTGAACTAAAAAAAGAGTTCAGTATTTTTCTAATGCACTGTTTTACTGTGAAGCTATTCAATTTTGTGTTTAGTAATACCTCTATTGCTTTAAAGTCAATACCTGTACAGAAGGTATCACCAGAACGAGTAGCGAAACGACGAAACTAATACAAACATAGAACTCAACAGTCCATTGCAAATGTGATGTTTAATCATTGTCTGAATACTTACTTCCGTAACGACTAGGAAAGTTCGGGAGAGACGGAAAAGTCGAAAACTTAAGTAATCAAAGTGTAGCATCGTGAAAGACAGTCGAACAAATTTTCATTATGGGAAAGACGGGAGGGCTGTCTGTGAGAGGAAATTGGTTGGCTTTGGAGACTACTTCTGCATCAGCACGAGTCACTCCCACGTAACACGAGCTTCCAATACTTCACCTACAACGGTTTTCTAATTATTTTGTACTTATGTCGATCTGTTTGGTATCAAATCCCAATCATTTTATACCGGTCATTTCTCTGTCTGTTACTGTACGGGAAAGGATTTGTTTGTTGAACACTACATCTGACAGTACCAATCGGTAGACAGCACGACTTACTTTTCTAACCTTCCGATAAACATTGATTTCACGGACTGGGGTAATGTATTTTTATCACACTGGACATAAATGAAAAATGCTGGTGTTGAAATGATTTTCAGGACCAAGGAACACTGAGAATACAGGGATACAACAGAATAGTTAATATCGAAGCTTCGTGTTATCCTGCAGTCATCAGCTTAGATGTATTTGTTGGGGGCTAACAATGACACAAACATTCCATGTGAAGAAGTGTCATGAATCAAAGGCAGAATTTCTGCTTGCAGATGGTGATGTCTGCACCTGACATACTGGAAACATTCTGTGTTGTGGAAGTTTTCAGAACAACTTGCCCACGACGTTGATGTTCATAAACTTTCAAGAAAATTGAAAGTATGCACTTGTGGTGGCAGAGCATAATTGCGACTAGTAATAGTATTTAGCTTGAGATGTATATGATACGAATACCACAGTTGTGCTTTCCATCTTTATTTTCGCAGTCGTACTCAGTGTGAAATTTACCCTAGTAACGTTAAAAATTATGGTTTGTACTTTCGTGGCCAAGTCCATTGTTCAAAAGACGTAAAGGTTCGTTAGCCAGTTAACTGAGAGAGTAAGTCTTAGCACATATCTAAGACAAGCATTTTGTGACTGAATGCAGTAGCTAAATGGATTTATCTGAAGAGGATTAGTCAACAAGTAGGAGCCAATAAGGTGTAGGAATATACAATTATGCCATGTTTGTTTGGAAAGTAAAACCACATCACGTAAATCTGGAATGGTATTTTCTCTTTATATTTTTTTCATAATATTTGAAACACGACATGTTATTTTCAGGAGGATTTTAGCAACTTGAGATTAGCATAAACTTAGGGAAATGTACAAAATGTGCAACTTAAATATCGTGTTTTTTGTGTATGTATTTAAACTCAAAAACACACACTTGTATACGACATCATCATTTTCCATGAAGGGATAATCAAATACTAGTTAAAGAGTGGTCTTAACAGTGGTAGGTTAACATTGCTGGAAAGTGACAGACCTTTGAGTAAAATACTCAATGTCACGTTCAACAATAACCACCATGTATTCATGATGGGACAGGGGTCGAAAGAACGAAAACTTCTGGCAGATGTTCAGCTATCCCCCATATCATGGAACACCTTCTTGGGGGTTCTGTCCCTACTATGACATGGAAAATCTTCTGGTAGGTGGTCTATCCACTATGTAATGGAAACTCATGTGGCAGGTGCTCTATCCACTACATCATGGAACATCTTCTGGCAGATGCTCTATCCACTTTATTATGGAAGCAGCTTCTTTCTGAATAAAGGCAAAGCTAGTATTATCTTGCCTCCCACAAGAATGTCGTTTTCTGATTGGCTGAGCGCTCTTCTGTTATTTTCAATGTACCCCGCTTACAAGCGAGTGACATTTTCTATGTACCCCGCTGGGAATGCCGATCTCATTTGGTACTTCGTAGTGGTACTTCTTTATCTCGAATAACATTTAATCACGTATGATGTACGGAAATTACCGATGTTTTGCGAATGCAAATCGATGAAAGGGAGTTAACTCTAAATTAATTTTTCTTGTCATCTGGTACTCCATACTATGATCCGCTACTCGTGCCTCAAACAGTTCAAAATTACCATTGAGGTGTTCGGTAAGATAAATACGTCGTTCACTAGTCCCTCGGGGCCCATAGGTTGATGTACCCCTCGAGACCAGTGAACAACTTATATCATGACACCTGTTTCTTTGTTGACCTAAATATTGAACCTATAGGGAACCTGCATGCATACATTACTGCGGTATTTTCCAGGTATGCCCAACGTTTGCATCCCTCATTCAAAAGGATATTTTATGCCCCAATTTGAACTCATGACAAAGTAAGCCGTATCTGCATTATCATGTACTGTTTCTTGCTTAGCCATGTCTTTCGGACCCATGCGAGCTTTTATCCGGCCGTGGCATTCAAGAATTCCACCTTGGCAGCAATGGATTGTCCATAATAGAAACAGAGAGCCGGGGTAAATTCCTTTGATCCTCAACGAATGCAATATTCTTCGTATCAATCTACTTCCAATCTTTGTTTTTCCCTTGACATGTGGACGTCATTCTCCAATTTCTCTCTGATTGCATTAAAATCACTTGTGCTTCAATGAGAATATAAAAGGTAGCACTACAATCAATACCCAACAATCAGCCGAAGATTGAACCGTGTCTCTTTGGATTAGAGACACAAGGTTAACCCTGTAACTAATGACTTGTGCATGCAGCGAAGACATCATGATCTTTGCAATTAACACGTTTGTCGTGCTGTTCAACATCGAACAAAATCACATAAAGGATTTAGTACACAAAGTACCTTTTCAAGGACGATGTCCTCCTTTTATCGGCTAAAGTGAATCCAGGGGGATGGAATGTTAAGCTTGTGGTGTATGTTACCTAAACATATTAACGTTATGTACGGGCATGATGGGCGAGCTGTCTTAGGCGCCGACCTAGTAAGCGAAAGAAGATCTATCCCCACTTCTGACCGGGTGTAAAAACCTTGGAGCTAACATTAATTGCAGGCAACCCCTAGTGTGCAGTACACATCCCTGTGGACTTAACAGAACGCACTCATCCGACGGCAGGTGACTAGATGGTGGCCACACGAACACGTGCAGCCACCTAGTTGCGGATATAGTAACGTGCAGTATCTGGGTACCATGTGAAGATGAGGCTGTGTGATAACTCGCTGCGCCTAACAGGCTGCATGAGTTGAACACTCGCCAGGGAGTTGAAATGGTTAAAAGAATGCCAGAAAAAAACACATCCGTTGATCAAAGGAACACTCAAGCGCCTTGAGCATGTACTAGTTGCGTGGATATGTGCTCTATATGAATATCCTATCATCATCATCAACGTTATAAGCAGATATTGGGATTATACGGCGCAAATATTTCACAACAACATAAAGCTTGTATTCTTCGGTTTACACCGTTTAACCAATCACATCTTTATTCATTCAGCCAAACTGAATCCAGATGGATGGAATGTGTTGATATGTATAAACGGTGAGGTAGGATGATATTGAACATATTAAAGATTCTAAGTGACAAGGTATTTCATCAATGTATATGGTTGATATTGTGAATGCAATCCACATCGCAAAGTACGAGATGCTAAAACATTTCGCCAAATAGTGTCATGAATTCAACTAATCACATTGTTGCCGTCATTTCACCTGCATGGACAATCAGTAGCTCTGAAGGCGCAATTCCATGTGAGGACACGAAACAATATACCAAACAGCAAAATGTCGTCAATGTTATCCTTTAAAAGCTTGTCTGTAATTAACCGTTGTAAAAGGTCTGTTAATCTCTGATGTCGTTAAGAATTGAAAGATGGCATTGAGATTTGAAAGCAATACTTTCTTACTGTCGGTTAGAAAACGTAACGTGAAAACAATATAATTTTCAGACAACAATACCTCTTTCGTTTTTCGTTTCAAGTACAAGTGTGCTGAACCAGTCAACAAACACATTTTTCTTCAATTTTGTCAGTACGTCCTACCGGTATTATCTCCCACTCACACAATGTTCACTGCACACAACAATATTCCTGCTATGTTGCAAAAACACTGGACATCTGTGCGAAAACCTAGCATTATTCACTGTACAAAATCATTTATTTTTCTGCTTTCTCTAATGCTGACACTGGATTTAGTCTGCTGGAACGTGTGTTTGTTTTTCCAAGGATGTACGTTGCTATATTTCATTAGTAGTCATGCCTGATTCCTCTCCCACATAATATTACCTCTGATTAAATACATCTGTGTGCTGTGGTCGCAGAATAGCTGCTGACAGAACGGAATCAATACCGAGGTGCAACTAGGCAGCGACTCACTGAGACAGAATGTTGACTTTGCAGCAAGAACGTGTTAATGATGATTGCATTCGTGAAACACACATGGTCTCAGCATTCAGCATGTCCCCTGCGCAGATCGATATAAGATTCTAATAAATAAGGTACTTAAGTTATCCTCAATACCTGTTTGCTAAGTATTCAGTGTTTCAGTTCTGTAATTGGTACTACTCAGAAATCAGGATGCGTGTTCCAAACTTTAATGGCTGTGAAAGAAACACGTTGTGATTTTTGCCACCATATCCTCTACACCGTGAAATGTAATGTTATTACAGCAGAAACGTGAAGCTTTGATGGGAATGAAAGTGTCTTTTGAGCTCTTGAAGTTCGGCCATCTCTAATGAAATGTAATGAAAAAGAAGCTAATACGTTTCTCCCCTGTTTCCAGATCAAAATTGTCGATCGCCCACTCAGGTAAAATAGTTTTTCTTACAAGGTTTCAAAACGCATTAATTACTCTTGATAGGGGTTGGTCTTCCTGAAGTGTGACAAAGCCACTGGTTGATCCGATGCAGGTCGAACAGCCTGCATGTCATCATGATACTGGTAATCTGTATTTACGCATGGCGGCATTTGTAACAGTTGTTATGCTGTTCAGTGTGGATGGAGATCGTGATGATGGAGATTGAGATGCGTGTTTCACTATTGCTGATGAGAGATTAAGGCAATTACAACGGTGATAACATGATTAGAAAAACAATTCGACTTCCCGAAAATCAAGTGAAATGGAACCACTTTGTCGAAGACGATGACAAGAATTTGGAAAGAAATCTGCTTTTCAATCTCTTCAATATCCGAACGAAGTCTCTGAGCTCCTTAGAACTGTCACAAATATGGATCTCGTGTCACAGTAATGACCTCAGTGATGAAGATGTGAAGGTCCTGATACGTGTTAGGTCTAATTTGCTGATAAATTGGATCAATTGCTAAAAAGTAAGGAGTGATGAGGTGACATGAAATAAAAAAAGACCAATATGTGATTATTCTTTTAATTGGAGTGAGTGAGTGAGTTTAGTTTTACGCCGCACCCAGCAATATTCCAGCTATGTGGCGGCAGTCTGTAAATATTCGATGAATGAACATGAACATCGATCTGCGCAATTTGGAACCGACGACATGCGTCAACCAAGTCAGCGAGCCTTACCACCCTATCCCGTTAGTCGCCTCTTACGACAAGCATGGATTGCTGAAGATCAATTCTAACCCCGACCGCCTCCGTGGTGTAGTTGTTATAGCGTCCGCCCGGAGAGCGGAAGGTCGCGGGTTCGATCCCCGACCGAGTCATACCAAAAGACGTTAAAATATGGTACTTGTTGGTCCCTGTCTGGCACGCGGCATCTATGGGCACAACAAGGACTGGTCGGCTCGGAGTCAGTATAATGTGTCTGAGTGGGGTATTCATGCTTCGCTTCGGCATGGTATCTCAGTGGGCTAGCACTATAAAACCAGCTTCAGTCTGGGCTAGTACAAGCAGGCGCTCATACACATACACATACACACGCATGTACGTCGTCATATGAGCGAAATATTCTCAAGCACGACGTTAAACCCAATTTCACCTCGCCTAACCTCAATTCTAACCCAGACCTTCTTGGGTCTCTTTTAAATGGAATAAAATTTGTTAAATAATCAAGTTTGAAAAGTAGAGGATTTCTTCGGTCCTGAAGACAAAAGTGTGAACACGAAATTGATTTTGGAAAGAATGTTATTACGCCACGAGCCCAGAACAAAGTTCATATAAATGTCCATGTCTCACGGAAATAATTTGCTATTTTTCTCTCGTTGGTTTCCGTGAATGCAATGCCAAATGTTTAAGAAACTACTAACGACACACGCAGAGATTAATGTGAGGGATTAAAACATATTAAAATGGCAATCAATAGTTTTCATGTTACCCTTCTTGGCCTGTAAACCTTTCCATAAATGATACGAAATGGTGCTATGGAAAGACGCCAATAAACGTAATCTACAGGTCACACCTACGTTGAAACATCCATATGCATTAGTTGGTGAAGGCACCCAAGTCAATGTAATACATATATTATTGCTGTATACCACAATGCATAGGTAGTGGTGATCAGATGTGTTTTCCAAACAGATACAGGTGATCAACAGTGGAAGGTAGTGGTGATCGGGTGGTGTCTCAACAGTTGGGAGGTAGTGGTGATAGGGTGGTGTCTCAACAGTTGGGAGGTAATGGTGATCAAATTGGGTCTCAACAGCTGGGGACCGCCTCCGTGGTGTAGTGGTTAGAGCGTCCGCCCGGAGAGTGGAAGGTCGCGGGTTTGATCCCCGACCGCGTCATACCAAAAGACGTTAAAATATGGTACTTGTTGGTCCCTGTCTGGCGCTCGGCATCAATGGGCACAACAAGGACTGGTCGGCTCGGAGTCAGTATAATGTGTCTGAGTGGGGTATTCATGCTTCGCTTCGGCATGGTATCTCAGTGGGCTAGCACTATAAGACCAGTTTCAGTCTGGGCTAGTACAAGCAGGCGCACATACACATACACATACACACGCATGCATGTACGTCGTCATATGAGCGAAATATTCTCAAGCACGACGTAAAACCCACTTTCACCTCACCTCAACAGTTGGGAGGTACTGGTGATCAGTGTGCCTGTGAACTGTGAGAGTTACCGGTGATACCGCAAAATAAACTCATCTCGTGAACAAACGCCGTTGCTTGACAACATGAGTAGAGATCCACGCCGGTAGGCTACTATAATGTGCATTCAACTAGATCATACATTATAATAAAAAATGCTTGGATGTTTGGACAGGCATTTCGCAATATATACCAGGTCATTTTAACTTCCAACCGATGACGGTATAATCCACCAAAATAAGCTTTACCTTTCCCTGAGCCATGGAGTCTACCACTGAGCTCCTAACTGTATCATCACACCCACAGAACGTGTTCATGGCGTGTTCCTTTTAACGAAGTAGGCAATCCAAATATTGGTCTTCAATTCTATTCGATGTCTTTAATTGAACGCTAGAAGATTGGTACACACTTTCAGAATATAAATTCTGATTTAACCCACGTTGGCCACGTCTTCGTCGTTGTTACAGACTCACGGACCACTGTGCAGGTTAAATCGCAGTCATGGGTCAATACACCTCAATAATGTAAATCTCTTTCACGTGGGCAATTTTAAATCAGTGATGGTAATGAATATTTTACTGGTCTGCTGGGAAGTGATCTCTGACTAAATGGATCTCTTAGCTAGCTATCTAAGCACGGCAAGATTTTGCTAGTTCTACATGCAAGGCACTTTCAAACACGTATTTCTTTAATGGTACACACCCGTAGAATTGGTGTGAGTGAGTGAGTGGGTTCAGTTTGACGCCACACTCAGCAATATTCTAGCTATATGGCGGCGATCTGTAAATAATCGAATCTGGACCAGACAATCCGGTGATCAAAGCAAGAGCATCGATCTTCGTAAATGGGATACAGTGACATGTGTCAACCAAGTCAACAAGCCTCACCACCCGATCCCGTCAGTCGCCTCTTACGACAAGCATGGGTTACTGAAGATCAATTCTAACCCGGACCTCCACGGGTTTTCTCCCCAGGGACCTGGAAATTAAAATGAAGTGCACGCTGATCCATTGACATGGGTGATAATGTGAACACGTTCAGCAATAACTGAGAGAATGGGCAGACACTCAATAAATACCCATGATATTATTATCATTATTATTAGTTGTCAATGTTTTAATTGAGATAGACCCGTGAGGATCCGGGTTAGAATTGACCTTCAGTAACCCATGCTTGTCGTAAAAGGCGACTAACGGAATCGGGTGGTCAGACTCGCTGACTTGGTTGACACATGTCATCGGTTCCCAACTGCGTAGATTGATGCTCATGCTGTTGACCACTGGATTGTCTGGTCCAGACTCTATTATTTACAGAACGCCACCATATAGCTGCAACATTGTTCAACTCACAGACTTAATGAACAGTTTTATCGTGTGCGAACATGCGAATTCGACAGATTGGTTATATGATATAATAATTGCGATCTGTATACCATAGTTAGGAATACAGTTGTCACGATTTAAGTGGTAAATACCTGGGGGTTCTGTGTTACGGTCGCTGTGGTTGTTGATAGAGGTAACAAAAGCATAGCTCGTGGATCCGTACGGTACACATTCTGTGTGTCTAGTCAAAGAATCATGGGTCTAAGTAGTATACTTAGTCGTCGAATCCATATTAAACAAGTCAGTGGCTTACCAAGGCACTACAATGGGCATAATTCCGATCACAAGTATTTGTTGTATCACGACTCTGTCAGTAATATTGTAATTAACTAACCCTTACCCTACCCCTTTCTCAAACCACGATTAAACACCTGTCAAAGCAAGAGCATTCCCCAGAATGTTCTGAACTTTACAATAATATATTACTAAAAGTCGCATTATGAAGGACTGCTTTTCTGATTGTCATTCATTGATAAGTTATTTCAATAAAGTTAAATACCTCTTTCATTCTGTACATTGCCAAACCACGTCACAATGCGAACTAATACAAGATAGAAACCACAGACTGTGGCCACAGGGAGACACATCAAAGTAAGGACAATAAAATAGGTTAAATCTGCTTCTTGTCAGCCGAGTCCAGTGGTGGCAGGCAGGCGGGGCCAATATGTACATGCTGAGTTACCTGGTTAACAAACATGTTAACATATTATTGTCAGAAATATATCCAGAAACTTTAAAAAGTCTAGCAGTGTATGTATATAAAGCTATGCGCCTTAGCCATTCATTTGTACATATTGTAACATAACCGAACCGTATGTTATTGTTTATTTTGTATACTGTATATACTCTCTCATAGTCAATTGTAAATGTAGAATGGGCCTGTGGCCTCCACTACAAGAAATAAAGATTGACTGATTGATAAGTTATCTGTGCGTCATTCGAACCCATTTACTTCCATGTCAAAAGTTTAAGGTTTCAGATGCTTGCCATTAATTCCTTCGCCATAATAACCTACGGATCAGACGGAAACGATATTTTGTCACACGAAGTCGGAGTAGTCAGCAGCAGGCTGTGTAACGTCACAACTGGAAGGTACTAAAGACAGATCCCTGTACATGTGCCTAACAGATACCACTTACCTTACGAATTGCTTCAGCACGTATTTAACGAGCAAAAGGAGTTTTGAAACAACGAATAAGGGTAGTCAGCAGTTGGCCGTTTAACGTCACAGTTGTAAGGTACTAAAGACAGATTATACATTTACCTTACAAATTGCTTCAACACGTATTTAACGAGCAAAAGGAGTTTTGAAACAACGAATAATGGTAGTCAGCAGTTGGCCGTTTAACGTCACAGTTGTAAGGTACTAAAGACAGATTAAACCATTTACCTAATGAATTGCTTCAACAGAAAAGCGAGTTTTGAAACAACGAATAATCTTTCGTTCCTAAGATAGTGAGTGACGATGACTCATAGTTGTCTTAGGTGAGGCTCCCCGCCACTGTGACGTGTAACGGTCATTCTGAAAGTGCCATAATGAGTCTCAAAGACAGATTTATCGAATAATAAATAATACAGCATTTACCCACTATTCTGTTCAACCATCCCAGACAGACCTCCCAGTCTGGAACCAAACACGTCTGTAATTGAATGATTTGTTGTCGGTAATGTCGGTATGGTCCGTCTCATGGGACAAGAGATAACTTACTGTGATGGATTATTGAATCATTGTCTCATGTTATCTCACATTGGAAACAGGATTCCGACAATAGTTTTATGTTGACGTCTAGACCCGTGCAATAATTTCGTAGACCTACATGTGTGATATTTATATGAAAATTACATTGCCATCGATTGCCTGATCTGAAGTTTGTGCTGTATATGTTCTTTGTTTGTATTGGCAATAGTGCAATATTTTCGTAGACAAAGATGTGTGATATTTATATGAATATTACATGCCATCCATTGCCTGATCTGAACTTTGTGTTGTGTATATGTTCTTCGTTTACTGGTTTTACACAGCAAAACGTACAAAACTCCGTGAAACATTGTAAGCTGGAAGTACGAAAAACAACCATTGTAGGGTCGAATAGATTCAAATTTCAGATTTTGTCATCGCAATGGCGCAATTGTACACACCTACGGAAGAATCAATGACGTCACTCGGCTCACTGATCACTACTCATTCCTTAGGAAACCCTACGCAAAAAGGTTTCTGCCATATCTGTGTGTTATCACGGCCATAACGATGATCAAACTAAATGAAATCAACAAAAATTAATTCAACACTCTAAATGACAATGTTGCAACGTAGATGAAGATGATTTTCTCTCTTGCAAGCATAAAATAATTGAGAATGTGACATCACTGTAACCCGTTTGGAACATTTGCTGCAAGTCAAAACATTATATTGATTATGCAGCAGTCTCGTTTCCTGTTGACTGGGTCCCGTCCTATTGCGCAACTTAGTACAATAACCAGTCCAAAATTTTGCGACCAATTCATTTAACTGGATACATAGATATTAATCAGTATTATTTGAAACATCTAATCACTTCTATATTGCAACACTACGCTCCTTCTAATCCTTGCCAACTCGTCGTGCAGCGTGCTCTGTCGTACAGCGAGCTCTGGCAAACGGAATCCTGGAAACCGTGGAAATCTCAAAACGAGGCTTTGCCGCTAGAAATGTTTGGCGGTCTGGTACGGAATTGATATTATATTAATCACATTGTGCGTTATGGAACTACACCAACTAAGCACAAAATATACATAACAGGTGTAACCAGTGAGCCAGATGCATTGTGAATTATTTTACGACCTCATCAAACAGGGGCAGTCTGTGACGTCTTAGTTAAGGTCATGCTGCCTACACCTCGCCATAAAATATATAAATACGATGTTATTAAAGTTTAAAATTAAAATGTATTTGTAAATACCATTTCCTTATGAATTCAGTGTAAACATAGTTGTTTGTGATGTCTATTTTCATAAAATTCGGATCGGCTGAAAAGTAGGTCATTGTCTGAATAGGTTAATGAGACTCATGTTTCGGTTTGTGTCGCTCATTGAGTTTGGATGCAGTTGTCGTCGGAGGACTGTTTGTATAACTTTGCATACATGCACTTGTATAAAGTTTATGTTTAATATCCTCCTCCCCAATCTCAACTCCCTGAGGATCATACAACTCTTGCAGCCACTAAGCGCACCGAGTTATTGTGGCATTCCCAGGGTTGACTGGGACACATAGTCACAGTACTTTGTTCAAGTTTTACTGCACGTTGCTGTACCCGCAACTAGGTGTTTGCACGTATTCAAGTGGCCACCATCTGGTCATATACCAACGGATTCGTGGGTTCTTTTAAGTGCACAGTGTTGTGTACTGTACACTAGGGGTTGTGACAACACTGAGAGAGTCTGCACACAAAGTTGACTCCAAGGTTTTTACACCCGGTCACGGGTGGGCTCGATCCCGTCACCTCAAGCTCTTTGGATCACTAGCCTGGCGCTTTAACCAGCTCGCCCACCGCGAATCTAAAATAGCAGCGGATAAAGGAAATTATAAACAAAAATTATTGATGTTCTTATGTGAAAGAAATGATTAATGTTCTTCTAAGCTTGTTGTATTGTATAAATACATGTTTAAGATGCAATCGCAAAAATAACACGAATGCAGGTGTCTTGCACGAGTAACAGGTCTGCGTTCAATTGAAGCACGAATAATCAGGAAAGTAAACCGTCATAATCTGACCTTAGGTCATCAACATGGAGTAACAAATCACGATCCTGGAAATCGATCGAACACACGTGTTTGATACCGGTTTTCTCACGTGTGTAAGAAATAAATTAGAAAGAAAAAACATAATCAAGGAGCACTGAGATTCGAGCCTATACTTAAGGGAAGCTACTGTTTAGTGCGAAAGGGAAATATCTTCATTTTCCAGAGACTTTTACAGGAGTGAGTGAGTGAGTTAAAATTCAAAATCACATCGGCAATATTTCAGCCATATCGTGACTAAAACTAGTTCCAAATTCATATAAAATACATATAATTTATAAAACCCTGTCAACGAAGGACAATAAAATTGCTAGGTTATCACATATTTGTTTAAACGAGATCAAGGAGAAGTAAAATAATACACTAACAATTAACGGCACGAAATACAATTTGCAAGAGATCGCCAGCAACGGATGGCAACCATACCAGAAACCGAGGGGACTTTACAATACTTCTGCTTCCTGCACAGTTCTCTAGCTGGATGTATACCCGTCAGCTGCTAGAGATTGCAGGTAAAGTTAGCCATTTACCTTAAAAGAACGACTTTTACACGAGTTAACACACAATATGGAAGATGGGCATGTTTTCGAATTGCTCTACACTGATGACGCCCTACTGTCCAGAGCTCTTAGGGGGCAATCTGGTATCTCTGCTACACGCCAGAGAAATGTGATGAGTTGTCACATCTCGAACAACCAATCTATTCAACCAATCTTTAAATTAAGATAAATCATGATGAAATGAGGAATTTTCGTTGAGCCCCAGGGGCTGGGGAGTGTGACTTGACTCAAGACTGTACAATATCTTGCGAACCCTAAGTTATTATAACTGTAAAAACATGTAGCATGTAGCCTCCCCTCCTACTTCCCCCCCCCCCGTCCAAATAGCACAGTTAGTACATTTCTTAGGGGTGCGTCCTTTTGATGTCCATCCACTTATAGCTGTGATTAGTTTCGCCATTCCTGTTTTTTCATTATAACCCTCCCGCTCAACCCCAATCCCAAAACCCGTGGAGATCCGGGGTAGAATAGGTCTTCAGCAACCCATGCTTGCCATAAAAGGCGACTATGCTTGTCGTAAGGGGCGACTAACGGATCGGGTGGTCAGGCTCGTTGACTTGGTTGACACATGTCATCGGTTCCCAATTGCGCAGATCGATGCTCCTGCTGTTGATCACTGGATTGTCTGGTCCAGACTCGATTATATAGCTGGAATATAGCTGGAATATTGCTGAATGCGGCGTAAAACTAAACTCACTCAATCTCCCAAGCCCCAACAAAACAAATCCCCAGTCTAAGTAAACTTAGGCTCAGTATTATTCGTTAAACTGCTATATTGAGTCTAAAAAACCCTAGAAGAAGGTCGCGTCAGCTAACCTTTTAGCGACCTATGACCGTCCAATCAAACGTGAAACGGCCGAACGGATTTATCCAATCCGACAAGGGCTACTAGTTAGGGTTCGGCGGGACTTACAAAATGGTTTTGGATTTTCTCTTCCCCGGTCGCTGACACTGATCTCTGGACAAACGAAAATCCGTATAAAACACATATTTTTGACCTGCAGTACATATACGCTTTGAGGTTTCTGATGACATAGTTATTTATGGTTATATTTCCGCAAGTTACCATCCTGGAATATTGACAAACGCGACCGTGAATATTGGTGTCCTCCATGTGTTTCAGTCGCAAGCGATCGTGCGGAAATAGCATTCGGACTCGTTCGACTTTTCGAGGTAAAACTTCAAACGGTATGTGCGAATGTTAACTTTCGCGATTTGGGAAGCTGTGCTCTGAATGGTCAGCCCAAAAGGTTAGCTGACGCGACCTTCTACTGGGGTTTGTTAGACTCAGTATAGCAGTATAACGAGTAATACTGAGCCTAAGTTTACTTAGACTGGACTGAACACAACCAAGTTTTCCCAGCCATTTGCCTGGAATCCCCTACCCTTTACCAACTCAGAGTTTACCAATACTTACTTGAGTGGAAAAAACCCCACACAAAACGTTTACCAGACATGTGAACAGGGGAAGGAATGCACGATGATTTCAAGGTTCGGGAACACCTGGTGTCAGGTAATTTAACTCACCAGGCATTTGTAGTTTTAATCAACAAAATACAAATCAAACGTATTCCTTGCTCCAAATTGTATTTATTCACTTGTCTGCGTATAGTAAGATTTGCACACATGAAGGCACATGACTTAAAGGCCAAACCACTGCAATTTCGATATAATCGAAAATGTCGACTTTGAGATAATACGCTGTAACTGTACTGAGTTTTAAGGGCAAGTGCCCATATGGAGGTCGACGTCGTCGATGGCCATATCGCTGTAGTAGCCACTGCCGACGGTGCCCTTGATTTCAATACGCACGCTGTTATGTTGCGGCAGGGTGAGAGCAACAGGGAACCAGCTTGCACCCTTGTGTCCACTTTGCGAGAAGATAGTGGTCTTCGTGCCACTGTACTGAAGAGAGAAAAATGATAGGCTTATTAATACTTTAATTAATCTGATTAATTAATTCACTTTCTCTCATTCATTCGTTCGTTAAAACGTTCACACTTGAGATCATTCGTTCATTAATTTTCCATTGTTTCCTTCATTCATTTTTGCTTCCTTCATTTTTCTTTTATTCATTCGTTTATTCATTCATACCTTCATTCACACATCTATATGTTGAGGTTGGGTGTTTCGATTCAGCACGATGGTACACCAGTTTTTGAACTCTTGCCTTTGTCATGCTCAAAATCAATTTCAGGGAAACGAAAATCCAACGAGACCCTAATTAAAATGTTTTGTGGGCATGTTTTGTGAATTCTTCGTGTACTCTGGGAGTACTATGCCATCAGGAAGAATGGATTATGTAACTTTCGTCTTTTCAAAAAAAATGTCTCTCTGACCTTATGACCTCAGTCGGATTAAACAAAACCGAAATATTAAAAATATATAAACAAAATAATGTTTGGTAAACGCACCCTTGTGATACACAATTCCTAGTTTGTTAGTTTGCTTTTTTGCTATCTAACGCCGTAAATGTTCCAGTCTGGACTAGACAACCCAGTGGTCAACATCATGAGCATCGATCCACGCAAATGGTATACGGTTGCATGTGTCAGCGAGTTTGACTTCCCGATCCCGTTAGTCGCCCCTTACATGCTTGGGTTACTGAAGATCAATATTCTAACCCGGATCTTCACGGGTGACAACAACAAAGGGCAATAATAAAAAATTAGTAACATTGTCCCGCACCATACTGAGCCAATCAAGGAAGTTGTTCCTTACGCTGCACTCATCAATTTTCCATCTGTATGACGGCGGTCTGTAAATAATTGAACCAGACAAACCAGTGATGCACACTATGAGCATCGATGTACGACAGGCATGGGTTGCGGAAGACCAATTCTAACCCGGATCTTCACGGGTCACTATTCGTATGGAGGTGTATATGACTCAATAACCAATAGCGATGACACCAGGTGTTCGTAAATAGGTTTTCGCAAAGGTAATACCACCTATTGATATGGCTAAATCTGGGACTGTTCTGGGTGTAGGAACAGAGAGCATTAACAGTGTACCTCTTCAAAAACCTGCAATGAGCCCATCGAGTTCCCGTTCATGTTCGCGTAGAACCGGAAACACATGTCGCTGTTGACGTCGAATTGTGGAGAGATGAGTGAAGCAGTGTCACCTTGGGATCTCGGACTGGATGCTTCAGTGTACATATATGATCCTGAAAGAAGACTGGTGTTACTTTAAGAATTGCCTTCATTTTGTATAATGGAAACATATAGATGTAAAAAGGTAAACACCGATGACCACTACTTACCTGGCGTACGTCAACTACATAGAAAAGATACTGATGTGATTCTAGAAACGTTAAAAGATATTGAAACCAGGGTCCCGATCCACAAAGCGTTCGTAGACTTACGATATTCGTAAGTCTATGACAAACGATAGAGTTACGACAGGTCGTAACGTTACGAACGCTTAATGGATCGGGACCCGGTTCCCATTCATAAATACGCTAACAGTAAAACCTTCACCGACTTTTGAAAAAAAAGCCCATTAATTACCAACATTCAATCACTAAAGTGAGTGAGTGAGTTTAGTTTTACGCCGCACTCAGCAATATTCATGCTATATGGCGGTGGTCTGTAAAGAATCGAGTCTGGACCACACAATACAGTGATCAACTGCATGAGCATCGATCTGCGCAGTTGCGAACCGATGACATGTGTCAACCAGACCAGCGAGCCTGACCACCCGATCCCGTTAGTCGCCTCTTACGACAAGCATGGCTTACTGAAGATCAATATTCTAACCTAGATCTTCACAACTAAGGGCAATAATACAAAATTAGTAACATTTTTCAGCACCATACTGAGCCAATCAAGGAAGGTGATCCTTACGCTGCACTCAGCAATTTTCCATCTGTATGACGGCGGTCTGTCCTGACTGACTGATTTGGTTTTACGCCGCTTTTAGCAATATTCCAGCTACATCACGGCGGGGGACACCAGAAATGGGCTTCACACATTGTACCCATGAGGGGATTCGAACCCGAGTCTTCGGAGTGACGAACCAACGCATACCCCACCGCTCCCGGCGGTCTGTAAATAATTGAACCAGACAAACCAGTGATGTGCATTATGAGAATCGATCTACGCCATTTGGATACAAACAAGGCATCAACCATGCATGACCACCTCATCTCTTTAGTCGTTTCTAATGGGCTGCTGAAGACCAATTCTATCCAGGACCTCCACGTGTCCAGGAGGAATGAATGTGAGGTAGTTAACATTTACGATTTGGTTTTACGCCGCTTTTAGCAATATTCCAGCGACATCACGGCGGGGACACCAGAAATCGACTTCACTCATTGTACCCATGTGAGGATTCGAACCCGGGTCTTCGGAGTGACGAACCAACGCATTAACCACTAGGCTATCTAACTGCCCTCGTCGGTCTGTAAATAATTGAACCAGACAAACCAGTGATGTGCATTATGAGGATCGATCTACGCCATTTGGATACAAACAAGGCATCAACCATGCCTGACCACCTCATCCCTTTAGTCGCTTCTAATGGGCAGCTGAAGACTAATTCTATCCAGGACCTCCACGTGTCCAGGATGAGTGAGTGAGAGGGAGTTAACATTTACGTCGCACTGGCAATATTGCGGCCATATAGTGAAAAGAAAAGAATTGATTTAACTAAATACTTGTCAGAAATGACACACAATAAAACATTAGTGGTCCAGTAAGACGATATCTGTTGGTGGATGTGGTCTATTTTTGTCCGTTTATAGGAAATATGTAACATGTTTCGTAACATGGAAACATTCTGTGATTGGTTAGATTATCTAATGCAACGGAGTGATGAGCATTCCCTGTCCTATCTCGAGAGAGTTAAAGGCCTTACAGGGAAACTACATTGCGTTACGTTAAGTGTTAACACTATCTGTAAGATAAATTCGCTGATCAATATGGTTTAACATACCCCTAAGTAGTTGTGTATCCGTTGCCTGAACAACATATGATATATAGTCCGTTTGGCTCAAAACATACTCAATGAAACCCAGATCATCAAAACATCATACCCACTCTGTGAGGTTTTTGCAGAATTTTTGTCCTAAAAATAACAAAAAGTTGTTTGACAAACTATCATTAAAATATTGACACAGTTCACTATTTGTTACGAGGGAGGAGTGCAGAGAAAGGGACAGCCAGGTGTGCGAGAACGGATGGAGACGGCACAGCACAGGTTAATGAATAAATAACTTTGTCTGTGAACGTGCTTCGCGAACACCTGGCTGTACCTTTCTCTGCACTCCTCCCTCGTAACAAATAGTGAAGTGTGTCAATATTTTAATGATAGTTTGTTAAACAACTTTTTTTTGTTAGGGGGGGGGGACAAAAATTCTGCAAAAACCTCACAGAGTGGGTATGATGTTTTGATTATGATCAGCGTTTCATTGAGTATGTTATGTTTATTAGTTTTCGAGTTAGATTGCAATTCATCGGTCCGCTTTTGAGCCAAACGGACTTTAGTCGTTCATTAAGGCCATATCATAATATATTTCCTTCTTGAAAGTTCACGAACACTGATTTCAATATTGCAAGGAATTGTACAGGGACATATGATCCGATTTTAAGTTTCAAGTGCAACAGAGTTGTCCAAACTACAAAAATAACGGTTGCTATACAAGTTGGGGCGAACTCTCTTCCTTACAAACCTGATCCCGATGTGTGATCACCCGATGGTCCGGTGTCAGAAGAACTCGTCGTTCCTTTGTTGCTGGTCCAGTCAAATTGATCCTGAGTTGACTGGACCCATCCACACATACCAGCGTCAAAATTACACGTCACTCCGTTATCTGGGTGACAGAAACATGGTAATATGTACACGGATGGATTAGCCGAGACAGAAGCGAAGACAAAGGAAGGATAACAATATATAGATGAACAACGACTGGATGGATGAGCGACGTTTTGGTGTAGGTTCTAACACCGTTAACAGAATAACAGAACAGTGAGTGAGTTGGGTTTTACGTCGACTTTAGCAATATCCCAGCAATATCAGAAATGGGCTTCACACATTGTACCCATGTGGGGAATCGAACCCGGGTCTTCGGCATGACGAGCGAAAACTTTAACCGCTGGGCTACCCCACCGCCCAATAACAGGTGAACAGAATAAAGATTGTGAGGCATATATACAAGTTTTGGGAAGTTTTTATTCCGTACTGTGTGAATTTGGAATTTTAGCATGGGGATGCCAGTTAACTTCACATTGCTTAAGATGAGATATTGTTATCCTTCCATACTGCTCTAACTTTTAATTGCCTCTCAAAGTTAGCAAAAGGTATTGACCAGGTATCGCCAGGTAAATTCCAACTGCATGACAGCCACTTGTAAATAACGGAGACTTGACCAGCAAACAAAGTGATCGATATTGTGAACATCGATCCACGATGTTAGTGAGTGATTTAAAGTTTAAAGTCACACCACGATGTAAGGCTACACACAAATGCATTTCGTTGCTACAAAACTGTCTTGGATGAAATTTGCATTGTGTATTTTCCTGTTTTCGGTGGGTTTTCCTGTAGATCGAACTCAGCAATATTCCAGCTGTGGCAAGAAAATTTGATTTGGAAAAAGAATGAGAAACATACTCAATACGGTACAAGTCTGAACCCAGTCGCCGAAAGCACAGCTTATGCAGTCTATTTCGTTTCACTTTTCACTGGGCCAATAGTTGCGGTGTTTGATAGTTGCTTACATATAGTCTATATCTTGTGGTATATCTATTATCTACCCATTTGGAAGTAGTGACAGCTATCTAAAGTTACCTCTGCAGAGTTGCGTCCCTTAGTGACACACGGATCCTAATGCTGGGTTAGAATCTTAGCTTTTCTCGTAGTTTTGCTACTGTGTCGCTGCAAAATGCTAAGCCTTAAGGACCTGAATAGCGTGGGTTATTTGCCTACATCGAACTGATACGCCATGAAAAATACCACAGTAAAATGTTCCACGTATGCATGATGTCATAGTTGTACTTTGGATCTATGATTACAGCCTGTTAACATTTTGAAAAGTGTGGTGATAGTTTGGCCCAATCTGATTTTGAAGTGTAATCATTCTGCATTTTTATGTTCAAAGGGGTTTAACTCGATTGCTCCCTCACTCTGTCGCTCTCCCATTATTGCTCAAACTTACCACTGAGACATTCACCGTTGTTAGTTCCCGAGGTACAGACGCACCGAAAGCCTCTAGCTCCACGAGGCTGGCACTGGGCAAAGCCTTTACACGTACCACTCAGGCATGCTGGACAGTCCATGCTGATGCCATGGAACTCGGCCACACCATAATTAACAGGAATGAGTACATCAGTGTTGAAAAAGACATCTTCCACGCACCCATCAAAATCGAGTTTGGACAATGTACCCTGTTTCCATGGAGTCACAGGAACCTGACCAATGAAATTCTCTCTTAGTGAACTAGCGGAAGTGGGACCGGGAGAGGATAAGATGCAATCTTCAGTCGTGTTACATAGAGGGTCCATCAGGGATAGGGTGGTGTTACCGTTGTACACCAAACTGAGGCTGTGCCAGTGCGAGTCACTAAGCGGAAGTGATGTCAGAGCTTCCTGGGTGTCATTGTAGCCGGCAGAATCGCCTGATACCAGATATAGAGAGCCATTTGCGATCTCAACGCTGACGAATGCGTTTCCAACCCGATTGTAAAGCAAAATCTGAAAGGACAAACAAGTAAGGCATATTGATTGAAGGCAGTGTAGTTTGTTGATACAAACCGCTGTAATCGTATTGCATTGTTTCTGTGAAGATTCAAAAGCGGGCAGTAGCAGTTGCCGTATTTGAAGGGGTTTTGAGGCAAGAGTAATTTGGAGGTTAGTTGTTTTTTTGAGTAAGTGAGTTTAGTTTTACATACTACATTACTGCATTTCTATCTGTGATATTCTAGTTGTTTTACTGACCTCAGTTGACAAGTTTGTGATGATTTAACTAGTTTTAGTCACGATATGGCTGAAATGATGCCGGTGCGACTTAAAATCGTAACTCAATCACTCACTTAAAGAGTCTGAAAACCTTCCGGAATGTTCTATACAAGAATGATTTATGATTATGCAGAAGCTTCCAAATTACTTTTGCCCTGGTTGACACATGCCATCGTATCCCAATTGCGTAGATCGATGGTCATGCTGTTGATCACTGAATTGTCTGGTCAATTAGTAACAGACCGCCGCCACATAGCTGGAATATTGCTGAGTGCGACGTAATACTAAACTCACTCACTCCCTCACTTACCGCATTAGACTGTGCTGTCCTGAACCTCATTGTGAGGTTGAACCCGGAAGTGTAGGTCTTCCTGATGAAGCTTGACGTCGACAACGTCATCATCGTAGTTGTGTCACAGACCTTGCCAATGTAGCCATGGGCACAAGAACATGTATAGCCATGGAGATTTTTAGCCTCATCCAGAAGAACAGGAACACACACGGCCTCGTTTTGACACGCATGAACATCTTCACAACCCCGCAACAGCACAGAACAATTCTTTCCTCCGTGAGTTATTAATCCCTCTTTAAAGGCAAGACATTCACAGTGGTAGTCGTCGCCATCTTGAACACATGTGCCCCCATTTTGGCAAGGATGTTTCAAGCACCTGTTAATACGAAATATTCACACAGTTGAGCAGTGTACCTGATCAGAATTGCTGCAATCAGTGACGACGAGACATCTAAACAGAGTATGCAACGTTTATGATACACGATATGAAGATAGCTCATCACACCAGACAGCTGATTTAAACGAATCTTTGGCATTTGATTCTGTGACCCGGTTATGTACCTCATGCTGTGAGTTATTTTTACAGTGAGTGAGTGAGTGAGTGAGTTAAAACTTAACGTCACATCGGCAATATCTCAGCCATTTCGTGACAAAACAATTCATACAATAAAGCTGAAAATATTCTGAAGAATAAACATACTATAGTCCGTTTGACTTCATTTGAGACGGATGAATTGCTCATTAACACAAAATGTAATAAATGCAACAAAATATAACTTTGCACAGTCACATAAAATCGACAGACCAAATCTGATGATTTGTCTCATAATTTTGGACACCGGAATAAAGAAGTTGTTTAACAAACGATCATTACGAGGGAGAACAACTTGTTGTTAGAACAGCCAGGTGTGCGAGTTGCACATGTGAAATTGAAATTTCACTGAACGCGCTTGTTGATTACCTGGCTGTTCTACCAGCAAGTCTCCTCCCTCGTAAGAAACAGCGAAAAGTGACAACAAAATAATTATCGTTTGTTAAACAACTTTTTTATTCGGGTGTCCAAAATTATGAGACAAATCATCAGAGTTGGTCTGTCGATTTCATGTAACTGTGCAAAGTTTGTTTTTGTTACATTTATTAGATTTTGTGTTAGTGAGCAATTCATCAGTCTCACATGAAGTCAAACGAGCTGTAGAGTATCACAGATATGAATATAAAACTAGCAAGTAAAACTAAATCATTTTAATTGAAGAAGACAATACAATTTAGATCTCCAACAACTGAAAGTAGATCACCATCCTAGGGACCATAGGGACTTAAGGTGCCTTTGCTACCTGCATGGACCCTAGCTGGATTTACATCATCCCTTCAGCCGGTGGCGATTGTAGTAAAATTTAGTCATAATTAAAAATCAATAAAATACTACGTTGTAAAGTTTTAAATGTTCTTTGAAATGTTCGGGACTTAAGTACCTTCTCAGGATTATCTTTACAGAGCTTTATTTGCAGAAGCTAGTTATTTTTCAACACCACTTTTCAACCTGTTTTTTTTGTTCATTCCTTCCAATCTAATGTAGAATGTTGAAACGTATCTCAGTTTAGGTATTGCCCCATATTTAAGAAATTGTTTAACACATTTAGATGCGGTATATTTAAACTTAGTTCTGAGACCGGTAGATATAACAATGTCCCTTATGATTCAAGAGTCTGTCCATTTTGCCACAAAATTAATGTTTATTTAATTGAAGATGAAGTACATGTTTTACTTTATTGTAAAGCCTACCTAGATATACGGAATAAGCTTCTAGAAAAATATTTGAAACATCCTATTTCACAACACAGCTTTATAAACATAATGACTTCAACAAACATAAATGTTATAAATAATTTATGCCTATTTTTATATAATGTTGGGAAAATAAGAGATTCTGATGTTTTTAGGTAAAACGCATGTAACTTCTTATCATATCTATGAATGTATTTTGGGCCAGTGGCCTATTATTGAAAACAATGTCTGTCTGTCTGCCTGTCTGTCTGTCTAATGTAGACGGGTGCACACAAAAAAATTAACATATGATGAATTGGGATTACTTCCCTCATTTGTAAATATTTTGAAAATAGAGTTTTCATTGTGACGTTCAAGTCTAGACCATTACATGTTCCCATAACACCACAGATAATTTGCTCAGTTAAAGCGTTCCCTCGTCATACAGACGGCCCGGGTTCCATCCCCCACACGGGTACAATGTGTGAAGCCCGTTTCTGGTGTCCCCGCCGCAATATTACTGCAATATTGTGAAAAGCGGCATAAAATCCAACTCACTCACTCAGTCATTCATTCATAGCCTTTCAACATTACTTTCCAATGATATCCATTGGAATATCTTTCAGCGGATAACCGAACCTGTTATCTTCTTCTATTGACGTTGTATATTTACCGGATATGTTATTCGGCGCACAGTTAACGGTTATTTCTGATTCAGTGTTTACAGCGTCCGTTAGAAAACTCCCATTGTAAATTATTGTGTTTAGAAATGGTGGTCCCTAGCGCTCACATGAAAATTGGTTTTATAATGGTAATGTCATTGACACTGTATCATTTTACAAGTACCTTGGAATTATGTTCACTCCTAACTTATCCTGGAGTAAAGCTACATCTTGTCTTGCATCATAAGCTAATAAGGCAAAATTCTCTGTTTAAAATTTCCAAAGGTAATTTGGCAGCATTAATTGTACAGATTTATTTAAGATTTTTTATTGTATGATATCACCCATTCTATGTTATGGGTCTGAAATCTGGGGAACATCCTACTGTAATACTATTGAATCTGTCCATATTAAATTTATATATATGTTTTGAAACTTGGAAAATCCACCTGTAACAACATGGCCTTGGTGAATGTGGAAGAGTGCCTTTACAGTTTACTTATACAACCAATGCAGTGAAATACTGGTGCAGATTTCTTAACATGCCTGACTATAGATTACCAAAACAATGTTATTTTATGCTATTATCTCTAGACAGGGTAGGACGAAATCCATGGGCAACTAGAATTAAAAATATTCTTTTTCAATTTGGTTTTGGATTTGTTTGGATAAGCCAGGAAATTGGTGATCACAAAATATTTATTGAATCATTAAACAGAGACTACATGATAATTTATTCCAATCTTGGCAGTCATCTTTGGACAGTATTTGTAAATGTTTTTACTATAAGCAATTCAAATCTTTATTAAATGTAGAGAGCTACTTGATAAATAGTGATGTCCCTCAATATTTAAATATTATATATGCCCGATTTCGGTGTTGTAATTTTAAACTAGCAGTTGAAACTGGTAGATACATTAATATTGTACATAATGAAAGGCATTGCCTGTTTTGTAAATTAAATGGTATCTTCGTTGTTGAAGATGAATGGCATGTGTTTTATATCTGTGATGCATATTCTCATATCAGAAATAAGTACATATCAAACTATTTTAGTAAATGTCTATCAATTATTAATTTTATATCTATGTTACAGAGTAAAAATGTTAATATCATCAAGGATGTATGTCTATTTTTATACTTTGTTGACAAGAAACACAAATCTAGATGAAATACATATGTGCTCTAATTATCCATCAATGTATGTATATATTGTTTGTGCCGGAGGCCTGTTACTGAAATAAAATTCTGTTCTGTTCTGTTCTGTTCTGTTCTGTTCATTGTAGGGGCGGTGGGGTAGCCTAGTGGTTAAAGCGTTGGCTCGTCACGCCGAAGACCTTGGTTCGATTCCCCACATGGGTACAATGTGTGAAACCCATTTCTGGTGTTCCCCGCCGTGATATTGCTGGAATATTGCTAAAACGGCGTTAAACCATACTCACTCACTCACTCACTCACTGTTCATTGTAAATTCGGAGTGGTTTCCCTTTACCCTGTCTTCATTGTGATAAATGCTTACTGGTTGGTGAGCTTGTGTTCACATAGTACTCCGGAGTAGCCACTACCCGTGCAGTCGCAAGTGTAGGAATTTATGCCGTCCACGCAGGTGCCGTGTTTACAAGGCTTCACCCAGCAGTCGTTGTAGTTCTGCTCACACCGATCACCTATAACATATCGGCGTGAGTTAGTTAGTTAGGACCCGTTAAAGGAGGATATAGTGTCGAGGTGCCATACTTGGAATCAAACTTATGCCTTCGAAGTTATGAGCAAACACTATAACCACAATACTTATTTCCTCACTCGGCATGTAGTATGTTTCTCAAGATTCAGGATCAGATAGACAGAAATTCATATTTGTTATATGTATATCTGTAATATATTTGTGAAGTGATATTTACATTTCCAATAGGAATCACTGGTTTGTCTGGTTAAATTATTTACAGACAGCCGGGGGCGGTGGGGTAGCCTAGTGGTTAATGCGTTGGCTCGTCACGCCCAAGACCCGGGTTCGAATCCCCACATGGGTACAATGTGTGAAGCCCATTTCTGGTGTCCCCCGCCTAGATGTTGCTGGAATATTGCTAAAAGCGGCGTAAAACCAAACTCACTCACTCACTCCAATAGGAATTATTGCTCGGGGCATTGGTGAAGGACTGTTAGTCACAGAATATCGGTTACTGTTGTGTGTTTTGGTTAGCCCGCGCTCAGCAATATTCCAGCTATATGACGGCAGTCTGTAAATAATGGAGTCTGTACCAGACAATCCAGAGATTGCTATCATGAGCATCGGTCTACCCAACTGAGTTAGGATGACATCTATCACCCAAGTCAGAGAGCCTGGCCACGATCAGCACGGGTTGCTGAAGACCAAATCAAACCCGGATCTTCACAGATATATTTAATGTCAAAGTAATACAGGCCGTACAAGTACATCACTTACTGAAACCCATGCGAACAGGTATGGTACTGGGAAACCAACATTCATTATGAGTTAAAGCTTGGATTCGAACTCATAACCAGCTTTCTGGGACTACGACTTGCCAATCCTCAGATATCTATTCCATACCTGCTAGCATAAAATGTTGTAAGACTGAGTTACCTAGCATGGTCTTACAGTTCTTTTAGCAATATTCCAGCAATATCGTGGCGGATGACCAGAAATGGACTTCACACATCACACCAATGTTGGGATCATGTAACCAGAGGGGCGGTAGGGTAGCCTAGTGGTTAAAACGTTCGCTCGTCACGCCGAAGACCCGGGTTCGATTCCCCTCATGGGTACAATGTGTGAAGCCCATTTCTGGCGTCTCCTGCCGTTATGTTGTTGGAATATTGCTAAAAGCAACGCAAACACAAACTCACTCACTCACTCATGTAGCAAGAAGGTAGTACGCACCTGCGATACCCTCAACACACAGACAGTGGAAACCTGGACTTAGTTGACCAGGATTTGACCCAGCAGGTGTGTCGACGCACGTGCCTCCATGAAGACACGGGTTGGACACGCATGCGCTGAGCTCTACTTCGCAGTTATTTCCGGCGAACCCAGGAACACATGTGCAGGTCCAGTTCTGCAATTCACGTGTAGAACAAATATAGATTATATCATACAAGAAGCTCAGAGACATTCTGATAGATGGAAAACTGAAAAAACAACTTGTATAATATGTGACTTTAGTATAAGGATGCAATTCTAACTCGTAAATATGTTATTTTCGAAATACATGTTATTACGAAATGTCGGAGTCGTTTGATGTTAACATTGAGAGATCGTTGATGCAACCTTTCGATAGGCAATTAATCAACTGTATTTTTTCTCAAAAGTACATCATAGAAAAAATCCAGCCATGATGAAAGAATACCTTAAACCCATCAACACACGTGGCGCCGTGGAGACAGGGTTGTGATTGACAGTCGTTGTAGGGCAGGTGACACGTGAAGCCATCGTAACCAGTACCGGTGCAGTCACAGACGTAACTGGAACGTCGATATTGACACAAGGACATGATAATCAACCAAATGTAATTCAAAATGCAGTGTCAGATATCTAGACAGGGTTGACCCTCAGACATACACTGAGAACTGAGGGGGAACGAAATTGTCTCAAAACGTTTTCTCGTATTTTGGATTTTCATTTGAAAATATCTGAATTGTGCGATATTATATTCCATGTTGAATTAGTCGGCACTCAAAAAGAATAAGTCTACAGGGTTTTAGCTTTTGATATAATTTAAATTTTAAATTAATGGACTTAAAATTACGTTTTCTTATTTTTTCAAATGTACATTTTAAACAAAGTAGATATCTGTGGTTGCAAGTTCACGTCTTACTCCCGTTTACTCTGAACTGTTTGAAGCACAACTTTACAAGTCACAGATTACATTTTCAAATTGTTTCAAAGATGAGTGATGTTGAGCTAGATATGATCAAATTTAACTTCTAAATTTAAATTTCTATTACGTATAAAAACTAAACAAACCAGATATATTTTATTTTGCGCCTCAGTTCCGATACAATCTAATACCACCTGCTCGCTACAAACTGTTTAACGTCGAATACAGTCCGACGGCAAACAATTTCACATCATCGTTATGTCAAGGAGAGTGTTTAGTATACCCCTGTGCTAATGCTCAAGTAAGCGTGATGACGTACAGGCGTCGTCTATTTGGTTTAAATATCAATACTATCACATTAGACAGTGTCGGAGAACAGTCTGACGTCCTGTTTCGATGTAAATACGTTTCCAGGACATGCCTGCAGTGCATAACCGTACACCTCAAAACTTGTCTGTTTAACATGGTCAACATAACGGAACGATTGCACGTTACACACTGACTTTGTTCGGAAGAAGTCTTCAGAGTGGTCTTTTGTTTGAAACGGTAGCAATTCAGCTCAACGAGACAACATTAAGCGAATAGTGTGCACTGTTTCTTTTAGAAATATATCAGAAAAGGTTCTCAGCATGTTCAAACTTCATAATGGCTGCTTATGTACAACATTGTATGTGCCATGCCTTCCCTTTGCTTACAGCAGTACCATGGGCCCATCTTGCCTGGATCCATTGACACAAAATCACTTGCTTATATGTTGTGGCAGATCTGTGTTACTGAGCCGAGTGATAACGGAAATATGAAGTAGAAATGCAATCAATTTTAATACAACCCACTGCATTAAATATCACGAAATGATAGGATTTTGAAGTGGGCTGTAACATGTCACCTTCTAAATATAGATACTTCATTTTTAGAGTTATTATAATACAAAAGGGAGGATTGACAGCAGGTCGAAACCTCAGATCATATCGGCATGTAGGTTACATTTCACAAGGAAATGTGTTTCATCCTCAATTATAGAAACCGCCTCTGCGGTGTAGTGGTTAGAGAGCGGAAGGTCGCGGGTTCGATCCCCGACGGCGTCATACCAAAAGACGTTAAAATATGGTACTTGTTGGTCCCTGCCTGGCGCTCGGCATTAATGGGTACAACAAGGACTGGTCGGCTCGGAGTCAGTATAATGTGTCTGAGTGGGGTATTCATGCTTCACTGCTGCAGGGTATCTCAGTGGGCTAGCACTATAAAACCAGCTTAAGTCTGGGGTAGTACAAGCAGCCGCACATACACATACACACGCATGCACGTCGTCATATGAGCGAAATATTCTCAAGCGCGACGTTAAACCCAATTTCACCTCACCTCACCTCAATTATAGAAAGGGTATATCGCATTTATTCTCACATGTAAGTACCTTGTTTTAGTATCGAGACATTTGCCTCCATGAAGACAGGGATCCGAAGCACACATATCCGTAATATCGCAGTGAAGACCAGTGAACCCGGCCGTACACTCACACACGAAACCATCCACCCTCTCATAGCAGGATCCGCCGTTCTTACAAGGGTCCGACTTGCAGTGATCAACGACACCTACGGGAAATAACAAGTCATTGCGTTATGGTCACTCAAGAGATGACTTCGGTAAAGCTGATTTTGGCAACAGCGTCTCTCAACATCTCAAAATGAAGGTTTATGCACAGACTAGAATAGCTATTTCGAAAAAGATAACTGAAAATACGTTTAAAATAGGATAGATGTCAACTTACATGGTCTTCCGAAAAAGAGATAAAAAGTATCGACTTGTCCCTTTTTTTTTAATTATACGTACTTTCAAAATTACATAAGAATCCTAGAATTATAACTATATAACACTCGGTAACCCCTAGCAACGTTCCCGACCAAAACAACCATGGTATTTATGCAAAATACACTATCACCGGTAAAATTGCCAATTAGATTATGCTCCACACTTTAAACAAAACATGGATCGTCTATCAGGGATCTTAGGAATATTGAGAGTACATATGTATATTAGCCAGGCAGCGGGATGCTGTGTTGTGGGATAGGGATATTTCGCAATGTATGTGATATATTTCTGCATTGACACTTGGAATGCTACTGTGTTGAGCGTACGGAGATTATTGTAAATGTACTTTAGACATGTCTTCACTGGCATTATGAAGGCTCCGGAGTTGAGAGTACCAAGATTATTATCTTACCTCACACATAAATGTCGTTTTCTGATTGGTTGAGCCAATCAATGTACCCTGCTTACAAGTACCATTTTCTGAGTTATCCGCTGGAAATGCCAAACTATGGGAATTCGTTTGGTACTTCGTGTTAGTAGTGCCTGGACTGTTGCCTAACTCCGGTACTCATTATGATCCAGTACCCGTGCTTCAAACAGTTCAAAATTAACATTGAGGTGTTCGGTAAGATAAATACGTTGTTAATTGGTTTTCGGGTTCAGGGAAACATAGGTACATAAGTCCCAAAATGTTCAAAGTCAATTTAAACTTGCCAGGATTTTTAAACGTAGCATTCTTGTCATTTTAATTTTGTCTAACATTTCTTACAATCGCCAGCAGCTGAAGGGATGGTGTAAATCCAACTAGGGTCCATGCAGGTAGCCAAGGTACTGTAAGTCCCCATGGTCCCTGGTATGGTGATCTACCTTCTGGTGTTGGCGATCTATAGCCTGTTTTTAGTTTGTATTGTCCAAATAGTGCTAGTAGTTTTAACTCTCCACACTAGTTTTAGTTGTAATTGTGATATTCTAGTTGTTTTACTGTCCTTCGTCGGCAGGTTTTTTATAATATTCATATATTTCATTTCAATATCAAATGTTCTCGTCACGATATGGCTGAAATATTGCCGATGTGACGATAAATATTAACTCACTCACTCACTCAGGGAAACATAAGGAAACATAGGGAATACATCAACCCAATGTCCCCCTCCCCAGTGAAGAACTTATAGTGTACGTTACATATGTCTGCAGTATCAATAGGAAGGTTAATGTGTTGAGTGTATCACGGTTACTGTACAATTAAGTTAGATATAACTGCATTGCCGTTAGGATATCCGCATTGCCACTAGAAAGGTCACTGTGTTAATTGTATCAAGATTATTGTACACTTACTTTAATTATATCTGCATTCCCTATATGAAGGCTACAGTGTTGAGTGTATCGAGAATACTGTACATTCTACGTTATTCACATTACCTATAGGAAGGCTAGTTTGTTGAGTGTATCAATATTATTGTACAATGTATGTTAGAAATATCTACATTACCAACAGGAAGGCTAGTATGTGGTGTTGTCGATGGTTGATGAGCACACAGTCCAGCATTACATTCGTTAGTTCCGCAGCATTGAAAACAACCAGAGGCTGCACGCCGTCCGATGACAGGACCCGCCAAACTCGAACTGCATACCTACATGAGTAAAGGTGGTGCCAGATAGGTTTACAAACATTCATCAGTACTATAATGTTTTGTGACCCTCTCCGTGGTGTAGTGGTTAGAGCGTCCGCCCGGAGAGCGCAAGGTCGTGGGTTCGATCCCCGACCGCGTCATACCAAAAGACGTTAAAGTATGGTACTTGTTGGTCCCTGACTGGCGCTCGGCATTAAGGACTGGTCGGCTCGGAGTCAGTATAATGTGTCTGAGTGGGGTATTCATGCTTCACTGCGGCGTGGTATCTCAGTGGGCTAGCACTATAAAACCAGCTTAAGTCATGGCTAGTACAAGCAGCCGCACATACACATACACACGCATGCACGTAGGCATATGAGCGAAATATTCTCAAGCACGACGTTAAACCCAATTTCACCTCACCTATAAACAACAGTCTCTTGTCTTGTAAATTAGACGTGTGTGTGACCTAGTAAAGTAGTGTCCGACAATTCCATCATCATCATCATCATCATAATCATCATTGTTGTCGTTACAGCGTGTGTCCAAAAAATATTGTTTAAGAAGAAAACGGAATGATTACACAGGAAACGTGATTTTCATGAAATGAAGAATAGCACTGTACATAAACATCATCAGCCTTTCATAAACCCAATATATTGTCAGTATCATAAATGACTCAGTGGTGGTTCAATTGGCACGTCCCTGATGTCAGTTTATTTAACGTGTGACATATTATTACATAGATGTTTAAATTGCTGACGTAACTAATCATTTAGAATGAATCTAGATGGTTCAGGCTGTGTTTGTTATTTTACTTGAAGTGACACCCTGGCACGTTCAAAATACTCACGGTGCTGTTGTCGCATCCCAGCGTGTAGACGACGTCCCCGTTGAGACTCCTCATTTCCCTCGTGGAACACATCTGGTAAATAATACGTGGTGGTGGTGGTGTTAGATTGAAAAATCAAAATATATTGGAAAAGTTCATAACTGGATTTCAGCCGACAATTGAGAATCGGAGATGTAGCAAAATGAAAGTGCTAACAAGTGAGACTGTGTTTGGCGTATTACATCACGACGGCATGTTTTTTGAAAACATGTCGATTATTAATGACTACAGGATAACATTACTCTGACAGCTTTCCATCCATTGGGCACTTAAGCGACTTGATTTAAACGACGTACGATTCATACACGTGCTGGCTCTATGCAGCAAACACCGTCATCCTCACCAGAAAACTTCATCTACCCCATTCACTCCAAACCCAACCCAATCCCACACACATACACACCGTGCTTGAAAGCGGTATAAGAATCTATACCGAAACGTCGCCATTGTGAAAATAAAGAAGTTGATCGCCCATAAAGTTTTGTCATCTCTATACCATCAACTTCTAGAATGCCACTCAAACAAAACACATACACACGCAACAAAAGAAAAACACAACCAAAAGACAACACCCCAAACTCAAAATTCCCTGAAAACTACTTGAGACCCGCAGATCTGAAAATCACCAAGAAATTCCAACCGCTTCAGTTAAAGTATTAAGTTAATGCGACGCCAGACCTCTGTACATACTCTATACTCTGAGCCACCTTGACTGCCTTTTCTGTATAGAAATACGCGACTACAATAAGAAATTACTATCCTCGACGATCTGCCGAAACTAATTTCATTGTGCTAGACTAAAATCTCCTCTCTGAAATGAATATATTTTACAGAAAAAAAACGATAATTCGTTATCAATTTCAAACAAAATCGAATATAAGGAGACAAGATACTTTCTTCATTTCCAAACCTCATTATAGACTAGCATGGCCTGGTCTTATTTGTTTCAGGGTCTGCATGACAGACTACCACTGGACGTAAAAGGCAGAAAAGCGGTGTGCATTATATGTATGAATCGCTGTAAATCTGTAGAGGACCACGGGTGATTGCTACCCAGGGTAAACAGTCACACTTCTAAAACGGTGCGTCATAATTTCAGTACTGTATCACTTCTATTCGAAAACTGTGATATAAACAAATTAAAGCCAAAAATGCAGACGCGCCATTGATAATACATTATGTGGATGTCATGTCACTCAGACAAGACACGATGTTTAAAACATACATAACAAGGTAACAGTGGTTTTTATATTTTGCATGCAGATCTGACGGTTTATGCTAGTTTTCTTAATCAGGAAAGACACAGATGCCTACAAAGAATTGTTAATTCAAGACGTGTGACTGGTATTTTCACCTGAGGTAAAACGTGGTGGTGAGTCAGATCATTACGGAGGCGAAGATCTGATTTAAAAGAACGATTTCCTATTCTAGCGTATCATGCTTCCCATGTGTAAAAATAGATGCCTTTACTTGATTTTCTTTACATGAGCGTATGTTTGTGCAGGACGCAGGGTTGACGACATCCACGCAGCTCCGGCAATACAGGGATGAAGCGGCTGAAATGCAACGTCACGTCAGTTCACAAGTTTTGTATAAAGGAGACACAACTCTTTCCATGTTCGCAAGGGAAAATTGGTAAAGTCTTTGAATGACATTTAGAGTGAGTGAATGAGTGAGTTAATATTTAACGTCACATCGGCAATATCTCAGCCATATCGTGACGAAAACAATTTATGTAATACAAAAATGAGAATGACATTTAGACGTGATACACATTAAGGCAAGAATTTTATGGATGTCAACTTTTTTAAATGTGATGGACACAACTTTTCACTGTGTCTTCTCCATCAAATTCTTGCCTTTAATATTGGTAAAATATTGTGTTCTCGCACTTCTGCATTGCAAGCTTGTTTCGAGCGGTCAAGAAAACTCTTGGCCGCAAGAATGTCCCTTACAGTATTCCATACCTCTCCGTATCTCCAATGTCAAGAACACCTGTTCTTGGTTGACGTCATACCACAGTGCTTAAGGTTGCTATTTCTGATAATACGTATTTCGTTTGCTAGATTAAACACGGTAGTTGTGACTTGCATTAATATATCTGTATCTTGTCTGGCTATACTCATAGCAACATGTATAATAAATGCTTGTGAAAGAAACAACATTCCAGGTGCCATATTTCAAAAATGAAAATAAACCGACTAGCCTGCATGCACGGATGCCAAAACGTCATGCAATCTGATTGGACAGCTGCTGTCATCTACTGATATATACAAATCGGCACTTGCTTTATGAACTCGTGTCACAATATAATTCTAAATTGCCGAACAAAAACTTTCCATCCAAAATACGTCCAGCAATTGTTGAACGCGTACCACCATCATGATGTGTGGAACATGGGTTCTTCTACAACCTACCACCTGTGGGCTCGTGCACAAGCAAGTGCAGCTAAATAAATTCGCTCACACTGCTAGTGACACAGTTAACTAACTCACACGTCACTTCAGAAACGCGGAATGAGGGTGTACAGTCACTAACGCTAGTTATCTCACAAAGGAAGCCTTATCGCTATCCGGACGTTTTCTGAGTGTAACCAAAAAGTTCGGATACACGGGGTTCGACTGTATATACATACCTTTGCTCTGGCCCACACAAAGCATGAGAATGACCTAGAATAAATAAAATACTTGGATATGTAAGAAGTCCAAACCAGAAAACGTTGTAATGGGACTAAAATCTGGTTTACGCCTTATCTGGTGTTCTCACTACATTTTTGTTCATGACCCGTTGATAATATAGTGACAATTCCTGAAGTAATGTACTATGGTAACAGTCATGGTAACATAATACCATATGTATTTTGGTACCCGTTCATCTGATGAACTCAATAGACTCACCTGAGTCACTGTTACAGTAACAACAGCTGCCATGGCTGAAGATACAGGTACGTGTGTGTTTCCCTGCTTATCGTGACTGACGTAGGTCACAATTGAAGGTCCTCGGATAAAAGGACGGTATCTAGATAAGATATACCTTCTGAAATCAGTGCTTGGTTTTGTACACACAATATAACATGAAATAAATAAAATTTCACAAAATGAAGCAGGAGTATTGTAAATTTCATGGTGTGGCATAGAAGACTTCTTGAAAAATATTTTCGCTTTGAATATTGTGCTCTCAGTGAGGGACAGTACTTTAGTTGGTTACCTGGAATAGTCAGTACTCAGTTAGATGACCTTTTAAAAGCAGTGAATGGGAGGGTGACCAGGTGCAGACAGTACTGGGAGACCTGGTGCAGACAGTACAAGGTTGGATGACCTGGTGCATGGAATACCTGGCAGGGTGACCTAGTGCAGACCTTACTGGGAGACCTGGTGCAGACAGTACATGGTTGGATGACCTGGTGCATGGAATACATGTCAGAGTGACGTAGTGCAGACAGTACTTATTGATATGGTGACAACAGTACTTGGTGACTAGGTGTAGAAAGAAGGGTGACCGGATGCACGCAGTGCTTGGCTGATTGACCAGGTTCAGACGGCACTTGGTTGGGGGATCTGGCACAAGCGGTACTTGGCTGAGATGCTTGGTACTGACAGTACCTGGGTGGCCTGGAGTGCTTGATTGGAATTACACGTAAGTGTTGTTGAATGTTCACTAAAATGTGTAGTAGAAGTCAGTAGAAGCAAACATATCAAATCATGAAAATCGATCATATACAAAACTTCCAAATTGAAAACATCGAAAGCTTTTAAAAACGGTCTATTTGACATTTACAAAAACATAACATGCAGCTGCTAAAAAATTTCAGAAATCGATTGTAATTATTGTCCGCGTTCCGATGCCTGCTTGTTCTCGTTCACTGAAGGAAACAACAGAATCGTTGTTTTGGATATCCTTGCCAAGAAGGAATTAAATTTACGTTTTGTGAAAAATCTAATGAATAAATGGAATGGTAAATTGTAAATGAAACTGTGCTTTGGAACACACAAGTTTTTCATATCAAACAAATTGAATTTATTTAATATTTTGTTAAACATTCAAAACTTGAGCACCTGGTGCCTTCGCTGCTTTTCATTGATCCATTGTAATCGTCACCTCTCTTTCGCCAAATGAATCTGTTTCGCCAGATAATTGAGATATCTTTGTTATCTGCACATCTCATTGGGAGTTATTCAGAGAACGTTTCATCTCTTTGGATCTTGTACGTACACAACGAGAATTTGCTTTACACAATTTTGCTATAACCCCGAAGAGTACATGAGAAACTGTTAGTATAATTTAGCTGAACTACCGCAGAAATCGCTGCGTTTAAGGTACTACTGGGAATATCCCCAGAACAAATAACACCCTTGATGTGGCTATAACATTGAAATAACTGAAGGCCAAATTATTTGAAACTGTAGATGCAAAGGCTATCCTTTTCTCACGGTGACAGCCCTAAAGTCCCAGGAGATTGCTAATTAGCGCAATAAAACATTGATTTTAGTTGCTCAAGAAATGTCCTCGTCCTGACTCATCTTAGCTATGTCGATCACGACAGTGAGTGTGTCAAAAGGAATTTGTTAACTCAAAAGGAATTTGTGAATTCATTGAACACTTGAGTGAAATGGATACTGAGTAATGTACATGTAACGCAATATCCTTAAAACGTGTATATAAAAGGAGGATTCAGCCAGATCCTGAAGGAGCGAACGCGAATCCGCATGGTGATTTTTGTGTGGATTAATAACCAAACCTGATACAAGAAGTGCTTGGTTTGGTGTGCTAGCAGTCATTGATGGGTGACCTACTGGAAGAAGTCTTTGACTGGGTGACCAGTTTCAGACAGTGTCTGGGTGGGCTGGTGCATTGAGCACTTGCTGGGACACAGAGGGACTGTTTCCTACTGGGTGACCTACTGGAAGAAGTTCTTGGTTTGCTGCGCTGGCAGTCATTGGCTGGGTGACCAGGTTCAGACAGTGCCTGGGTGGGCTGGTCCATAGAGCACTTGCTGGGACACAGAGGGACTGTTTCCTACTGGGTGACCTACTGGAAGAAGTTCTTGGTTTGCTGCGCTGGCAGTCATTGGCTGGGTGACCAGGTTCAGACAGTGCCTGGGTGGGCTGGTCCATAGAGCACTTGCTGGGACACAAGGTTCAGACAGTGCCTGGGTGGGCTGGTCCATAGAGCACTTGCTAGGACAGAGGGACTCACATCTGCACAGTGAATGTTGTATGGATAAATGTCCACATCAGACACACATGTGCAGTCTTTTTAACCAAGTTCCTCTGAAGTGGTAAATGTTAGCATCTGCATTTCTTCGAACATGAGGCTGATATGATTGATAAAAGCAACATTAGACTCACTAACTCACGAAGTATCAATGTATCTATTACCCTTAAACAACAAAACCCGGAATGTGAAAATACATTTAATGTTACATAGCTTCAATGTGATTTAACGCAAACAGAACACACAAGTGTGAAGAGACAAAAACTGTTAGTTTTTAATTTATTTCAGGGAATGCATCCAGTCTAAATGATATTGAGAACAACGTGTTTTTTCTGAAGCTTCTGTGGACCTAATTTCTCAACCTAACCAAACCCACTCTATGTTGTTGCAGGGCGAAATTAAAGGCGCCAATAATCCTGTATTCATTCCAGCCTTCTCCCGCTGGCACTTCATTTCGCAAAAAGGGACCATTCCTACATATTCTAAAGAGTTAGTTTCGCAATATTTGCACGAAGTACTTGCTACATTTTTATACTGATTAATAACATGTACATCATTCAGGGAAGATTTTCTGAAAATTCAAGAGGATGAAAAAAGTGATTAATTTCAGCAAAACGTACCGGTAGCTCCTTCGATGTAATCTTGTATGTGGGTGCTTTTGGATAATGGTGTCATATAGGAATGGACATATTATACACTCATTTTTGAGAGGAACTCTGTGAAAGTCTCATTCAGTTGTTGATACCATGGACTGTGAAAACCCTCTGATACAGGCAAACTAAATGCTTTGGGGCCACACAACATGGTCACATGAACATCTGGTCCAGATCAGGGCGTCCATGTTGGGTGACATACCAATGGTTAACCGGTCAGTGTATTTGATTTGATCAATGTGAACAACTGACAAGTCTTTGCATGTGTTTATTACTAGTGCCACCGGTGTGGCAGGACACGCTCATAGTTTTGCGAACACCTGGTATCATCACTATTTGACAGTGATTCATAAACACGCTCATCATATCCCATGTTGTCGATCACTGGATTTTCTGGTCCTGACAAATTTGTTTACAGATCTCGATGTACAGCTGTAATACTGCTGAATTGGGCGTCAAACAAACATGTACTCGTGATATAGTCAAAATTGTGCAGTCGACTCAAAGCAGAGATTGGCTGGTCCAAACTCGATTGTTTACAAATCCTCGCCATGTAACTGGAGTACTGTTGGGTGCAACGTTAAACAAACAAACAAACAAACAAAACATTGCTACATTTTCGATATACAATCATAACTTGTAACATAGCTGCCGCCTTTACCTCATCCATGATGGGGGCGGTGGGGTAGCCTAATGGTTAAAGCGTTGGCTCGTCACGCCGAAGACCCGGGTTCGAATCCCCACATGGGTACAATGTGTGAAGCCCATTTCTGGTGTCCCCCGCCGTGATTTTGCTGGAATATTGCTAAAAGCGGCGTAAAACCTAAACTCAGTCAGTCATCCATGATGGAATGTTATAATCGGCCCAAGTGGGTCTTCCACTTTGCTCTTTTTCAAATTGGTTCAGAGCGGTGTATCGGGAAAGCTGTGGGATGACATCAGCCAACATTTCCCCAAAGGGACGAAAACAATCTGGGGAAATCGTTCTCTGTATGAAGCTTCACTGATCACATTGTTGTACTTCCACGGTGTCGCTGTAGCTTATGTTTTAGTGATCTGATTACAGGGAAAAGACAATCAATAAAATGCAATTTGCGTTAAATATGTTTGGTAACTTACCGCGAAACGTGTAAGTTGGAACTTAGAATATATTCCTATATTCAGAGCAGTACACTGGGACGGTAAATTAATCACTGATCAACACAGGCACGATAATCTAATTTAAAATGGTATAAGTGTGTTTGTATGTTTGTTAAGCTAAACACTCTACAGCATGTGTACGAGTGAGTGAGTGAGTTTAGTTTTACGCCGCTTTTAGCAATATTATAGCAATATCACGGCAGGGGACACTGGAAAATGGGCATCGCGCAATGTACCCATGTGGAGAATCGAACCCTGGTCTTCGGCGTGTCGAGCGAACGATTTAACCACTAGGCTACCCCACCGTCCCACTTGTGTACGACAAATATTATTTTGTTAACATTAGATGTGCAATGGTAGGAGCGGCTATTATTTCAATGTCTCTTATTAGATTTAGCGTGGCGGCTTTCGGTGAATTGTACATTTTGTTTCGTCGACTGGCACTCAGTATTTTGACCCTGTATTGTAAATACACTTCGCGTTCTACAATACAAAGTCAGGCGAAACAAATTAAATTACAGTCAGTAGTATTTTTGTAAGTAATTTTAAACATTATTACATATGCCATGTTCCTGGGAAGTTTGAAATATGATTTGCGATTTTGGCGCTTATCTGTGAGTGAGTGAGTTAATATTTAGCGTCACATCGGCAATATTGCAGCCATGTCGTGACGAGAACAATTCAATTTATATCAATGGTAAAATAAATAAATTTAGAACGTAAAAACTGCACAGTAAAAATACTAGATTATCACAGCTCTTAATTAAAACTAGTACGCTATCATAAAAGTATATCACTAGAGACAACAGTACAATATAAAAAACGGGCTGTAGATCTCCAGCAACTGACGGTTGATCACCATACTATCACAGGCGCTTATCTGTCTTCACACACTGATCAATCTCTAGTTATTTTTATACACCTGATTTGATGACGTCACATATACTCTTTCCGGATCAACTGTCTGTCTGTGGTCTTTGTTTGAGAGCCAAGTGAAATAATAAGCGAATGATAATAAGTACATATCACATGAGTGTCTCCCATCATGAAATACGTGACGAGCAGTTGATACAAGTTACATATATCTGATTTAGCCAGTTTCCAAAGATCTTCGTACAGAAAGTATTAATTACATTCTATACACAAAAGAATTAGTTTCAACACTACAATGATTAATGATTCTTCTAGGTATCTTACAGAGGTCACGACCCATATACTAACCTTTATCTGCGATTTTTATTCTTAGCTATCAGCGTTGTCTTTGGCATATATAATGAATGTATTTCTGACCATAATCAGTGCCAGTCTAGAGGTCGCAATGGAAAAGCATATCTCAAGGTGAGTTTTCTCAAGACCACTGTTCCCTAGAAAGTTGCATGTCTAAAGTATAACATATTTTGGCGTTAAGTAGTAAGCCCGCTTATATAGAAATCATCTTTAGAAATAACCAACAGTGGTCACTTTGTGAAGATTAAAACTACAGCGTTATCTTTTGTTTTCATTAAAATGCGCAGTTAATGTCTCTGGTCTGACGAGACGAGAGCTATAATATCCACTTCAGTGATGAGACAACGGAGGCCGCAGTGCATCCTTTTTCAAATAGTTATTTTATTGGGAAAAAAAAGCCTTGTCTAAATTTATATTTTCTGGACATGCTGGATGTCCTGAGAGAAATATGGAGTGAAGACAACATAATACAGTTACCAAAATGTGTGTAAAACACGTTTGTCTTGAAACAATTTTAGAAAATAGCAAGAATTACAGTTCCACACTCCATCAGAAGGTGAAAGGATCAGTGCTTTAATTATAAAATGGTACCACTTTTGTTGGAAAAAGGTACTATGTTCTAGTCAATAGCACTAATTTATGTCCAGGCTGTTGGCCCTTTCATCACTTGTGTGGGCCTCGTATGGATCTCCCGTCGACCAGCATGCCACGCCGGAAACAATGGCGTTGTACAACAGCATGTTGAAGCTGGCCCGTAGTCCTGACAAGGTCATGTTTGGACACCATGAAGACACACTGACCGGTATATCTCCTGGTCGCCATAACTACCAGGTTACCAAGTACGCACATGCCTGGAAACCATTTTGGAAATTTACGGTAAGTAGTACTACTGAATTGTCATAATTTTACCTGGATTGTCTTTCATTTAGCCAATTAGTAAAGATGGCTATATGCCACAGTCAGCACTAAAGGTGGTCTCAGGGGGGTAGGGGAACTCAAAGTCATCCTTGTGAGAGACGAACGTTTTAACCAACTGAGCAGCCTGTCTTAAGTGAAGAGACAGGCTACAGTATACGTTGGTCCTCTAATAATAACTGTTTAGTTTAAACACATTTCATTCACAATATGAAAAAGATCGGGGACAAGTTCTTACCACTGAAATCCCTCTCCAAAGATATTTACAATCACTAATTACATCGCAAACAATTATTAGAAACAGAGACAGAGAAAGATTGACAGTCCAGGGGAAATGTTATAATACAAAATGTGTATAGAAAGTATACTACTGGAATCGTTTAGATTTGCAAATATACTGATGTACATTTTTTAATATAATTTTATTTTTATGATTTGTCAGATCTGCAATGCCGTTTACAATAACAGATAGTGTAATAACATAATTACTAGCACATACATCTTGAATGGCATTAAACATCATATTTCTATGTTGATTGTATAAAGAACATTCTAAGAAATAGTTATGAGCATTTTCGCATGGATCAGTGTTTAGCCTTACTCTGTACAGATCGTAACTTAATCTACTAACTCCACGACGTAGTTGCGTGTGTAATATGTTACATTTTCTAATACCGTAAGAAAAGTACAGTAGAGCTGAGTTATATGATGTTATTATGCTCGATTTTAATTTTAACAGTGAAGTACAATTTCTTACCTCTGTGGATAAATTGTTCCACAATCTAATAGTCGATGGGAAGAACGACTCGTGAGAAACTTTTATTCTTGCTACTCTTACAATATCTGACCTTAGCTGCAGTAGATATCCTGTTAAATCCTAGTAAATGCGTTCGTTCGTCACCTCTAAGGCTTGGTTTCTGTGCTCGTACTCATTAGCTTTAGTTATGTCTGTGACTCTTCCTTGTCTTTTCTAAATTAGACATTCTCATTTCGTTTGAGTTTATATTGTGTACTAAATATGTCTAGCAAACATTTTCGTTAAGCTTTACTTGCAAATAATGATCACTCACCGTACATAATTCGAGGCCGATAGATGTGCAGCATTGCTTTCCAATGCTCAACATGGATGGGCAATCCTCATCAAAAGAATTTCATCGCATGGCTTTATGACTGCCATTATCAATTTTTCTTATTTGTTGTTCTGTTTCTGTTTGTTTTTCTATGTTTAGTTCCTTGAACTGGCATTTCACTTCTGTAAACAGAAATCACTAGGGCGAGTGAGTGAGTGAGTGAGTTTAGTTATACGCTGCTTTTAGCAATAGACCCGAATCTGGGTCTTCGGCGTGACGAGCGAACGCCTTAACGACTAGGTTACATCACCGCCCCTAGAAACAACTAGATCAATGAAGCTGACACTTTAAATACTCGTTCACACCACATGCTGATATCAAAATGTATTCTAAATATTTGAAAAAGATATTCAGTGTTGTGGCTATTCATGACTGTGAATCAAATTAAACGTCATCTAATTTGTGATGTAATCTGCAAATAGTAGGCGTACACATGCGACCTGTCTTTGTATTTTCTCTTTTCGACGAAAAAACAACAACTGGAAATGAATCTGTGTCATGCATGATTTGCTACCTTTACGTCAGATTATATTCAAGTCATTTCAACTGTAATCTATGTGCAGTATATTACTCCAAATATCAGTTCTAATATCAATTACTTAATAACATCACATTGGAAATTTTAGCTTTCAGATGAGCTGCATTGACATTCACCAATTTACATTTGTGTTCAATTGGTGTAGACAAAGATACACATTCACAAATTTCTTCTTGAGCGTAAATATTGTTTGTTATAGACTTCACAAGTAGATCGTGGTGATGAGGACGAGTTATCAGACATACGAAGTGTAACTGGGGAGTATCCTGCTATCGTGGGCTTCGATTTCAAAAACTTCGACGCCGACGAAATGAAAGTTGTGACCTACCTGGTGAAGAAAGCCCACGCCAGAGGTCAGGTTATTACCGTCTGTCAGCACAACAACAACCCAGTGTCTGGGGGATCCTTCAGACTAAGCTGGGACAACGGCACTGTGATCCACACACTCAGACGCTCACTGCCCGGTGGGGATGCCCATGCTAATTACAAGGCCAACTTGGACAAAATCGCTTCCTGGGCCAACACCCTGAAGGACGCTAATGGGAAGTCCATCCCCATCATCTACCGACTGTTCCACGAGATGGACGGTGATTGGTTCTGGTGGGGCATGAACAACAGGTGCCACAACACACCCAAGGATGTACGAGATATTTTGAAATACACCGTTTCCTACCTCAGGGACGTTAAGGGGGTCCATAACTTCCTGTACAACTTTGCCATCGACTGCTATTCGACGACAGACAATTTTCACAAGCTGTACCCTGGGGATGACTACATTGACATCATTGCTGTCGACTACTACTACAAATTTACCCCGACCACAACAAAGGAAGCCTTGAAGACCAATCTTGCAAACCTTGTAGACATAGCCGAAACAAGAGGAAAGATTCCAGCTATAGCAGAGGCAGGTATGTTCGATGATGGAATCTACAACCATACAAATTTCTGGACTGACAATTTCTTAACTATAATGAAGACCGATCCCAAGTTTCGTCGCATCCTGTACATCTTAGGGTGGCATAACATTTGCTGGTCAAACGCTATATGCGAATACTGGGTCCCTTTCAAAGGATTCAGTGGTGCCAGTCAGTTCCACGATACATTCTACAAAGATCCTGTAATGGTATTTGAAAAGGAAATACGTGGTATGAATGTTTATGGTTGAAATAAAATGATTGTGCTTCCTGTGTGGTTTGTATGTTCACCCCGAGGCGCGTCCAATAGGCCTGCAACAAGTGTAGCCTTATCAGCATTATACCTTACGAATGCCTTCAGGTTTCTTTAAATGGTAAACATCTAAGACCCACATCACTTCATCCAACATCAATCATGAGGTGATACAGTGCGAAAAAATGAAACAAAGCGGTGAACCCATTTCGTTCATTCAAATGCATAGTATATTTTACTGCACGAACCTTACTGTTTAATTGAGTGAGTGAGTTTAGTTTTACGCCGCTCACAGCAATATTCCAGGTATATGGCGGGGGTCTGTAAACAATCTGGACCAGAAATGCAGTGAGAAACAGCATGAGCATCGATCTATGCAATTTCGATACCGGGTTCATATTTAAATGTTCACCCCACATACTTCATTCAGACACAATGCCAATCCCTCCAGATAAACACGTGTTATGTTTGTCGGGTCAAGGGTGTTGCAGTTTGATTTGAACATGATTCACGTTCTTCTGCCTTGGCGATACTGGTCTATTTATCGCGGTGATCGGAGCTCATTCGCCAGGTGATTTTGGAACGTTTCTCCAGTTTATAAGGTCCATTTGCCTTAGAGATGTTGGTTTATGTACCTTGAGAATACGGGTCCACTCGCCTCTGTGATGTTGGTACATTTCCCGTGGATGGTCCATTTGCCTATTCGCACCTTTGTGACCGGGGTCTATTGTCAAGTGCATTTCCCTTCAGTTTGTCTATGACAATCAATCGTGTATTAGTCTTTGTGACCACTGATCTCCCTGGATTGATGCTGCCAGCGGTACCTGTCACGGTGTAAACATGTTCTTTCCTATCGTGTTACAGGGTTTCAATTGCCTAAATAGTCTTTTAAACGATTTATATTTAAATTTTCCATGTGTATACTTTTATTTACCTGGCTGTTAAGTCCAGTCACAAGAATCGGTCCATTGGATATGGAAATTGAGACACACATTGCCAAGTCACAGAGACTAACTAAAACTAACAAACTGATTACCATAGACTTGCCTCTTTGATTAAATACCTTTGATTAGATTTATACAAAAGCATCTGAGATACTATTTGATGTTTAACAAAATGATTCAATTAAAATTTCAAAGTAGACCCTCTCGGTAACAGAAACGTTACCCATGTCAAATGAAGAATTGCACAAAATGAAGATATTCTGTTTTAAAGAAGCAAGTCTCAGAATGTGCAATTATGATTTGGCAGGTAACGTTATAACCATGCTCTATATATTCCCTACAATACAGAGGTGGGCATATACCCCGACAAAAACCTGCAATACTTTCCTGCAATATGAGACGATAGCGATGTTGACATTTCAGGAATATATAGAACCTACGTAAATCTGACGAAGAAAGCCGACTTCGCTGCTTCAATGGCTGTCCCCCAAAATAGCATGAGTGCCGCCAGCGAGACGACGGCTTCTTTCACTTGGAAAAGTAAGACCTTCCATAATAAGTGGGGCACGAATTACACGTCGTGACAAATGAAGGCACCGAGAGCAACTTGGCCGGTGGCAAGGTTGTCAAATGTCAAAAGTGGAGAACAGGACGAAACGAAATTCTATAGTGGTATTATTACGTGGTGTCATAGTCCTTATTTCAAATATCAGACAGTGATTACAATTTTTGGAGCAAAGTAAGGCCCAATGATTACCTTTTAGGAAAAAACAACAACACCAGTTCAGATTTCGATTCATAATTAAACCAGAATTTAAGAACAATGATAAAATTTAATTTGTTATGTTTTCGCTCCGACAGGAATCCTTTCAAGGTTGAGTTAGTGACAAAAGACTACACCAAGTGTCAGTGCTCGTATAAGAAAGGGTTTCTCAACAACTGAACATTATTGTGCAATTTTTATCAGATTATCATTATATTTACTAATTTCCGTGTGATACTTCATATCGCCAGCGTATTCTTTCTCGAATGTAAGAGTGTATTCACGATCAAATTGTATCCGATATGCATATTCTCCATAGGATGAGAATCTCAATCCCAATATAATATGATATGTACGACTTTTAAGGGTCCTACTACAAGGATAAAGTCTTGGCAAATGATTGAACTCACAAAATAGACATGTGCATATATACTCTTAAAAAAACAACTAAAAAGTAGAAAACGTGGAAATCTCTGACAGAGTTTTGCAGATATTCATATACAATGACCACCAAATATGGATTTCTCGTGTCTGCATGCATCAAAAGTGAATTGTATGGACAAAAAATACCGAAAATAAGGGTGAAACGCAAATCACATGGGGGCATAGCGGCTAAAAATTCCAACATGAAAATTTTAATGTACGTGTACAACATGAATTGCTGGGTTATGAAAATGATGATACAGCAAGTGAAACCATGGCACAACTGACAGGGGCTCAACGCAACAACGCCATCGGCCAACTGTTGTCGGCTTCGGCAGTAGCCAGGTTTTTTTCGCCAAGCTCCACTACAAGACTATGGAACAGTTCCCCTCGACTGATTGAATTGAATCTGAGGGTAATCAGGACTAGGTATTGTTTTGCACAGACATTACATATTTATCTTAGTAACGTTTAAAAACCGTTCATTTTAATGTTTTTCGGTTCACAACCAGTTTGTCAGGTAATACTTTCTTTTGACAGCTGAGTAGAGACTTGATAATAGAACGATAAAAAAGACCGAGAAATGAGTTCACGCTCATGTAACCAAGTCACTGAGACTAACCAGCCTCTCTGATATTGACGCCATATACCACAAAGAGCTTGCTTCTACTCTAAACCCGGTCCTGTCCACTCGGGGTTTTTTCTTAACGGTATGCGATGCCCTTGCTTCTTTCATCATAGACACATTGTTACTTGTGAAAGCTATGACTCATTTGCCAAACACATTTGATTAAATTAATATATTTTAAAAATATCTTTCAGAAACAGATATGTTCGACAAAAATATTTCTACCGAAATATCAAAGTGGATTCACTCCATCCAATAGCTCCTCCAAGTCAATAAAAAGGACAGTTAACTAGCTCAAATATCGAGTTCCATACCATGAAGAAATTCAATTTCAAGAACTAAGATCTAAAAGTGCTATAATGGACAGTATGAGTCACACACATGTAACGTTAGAACCATGCCATACATATACATTGACAACAAAACACTACACTACCTTTAACGAGCAGCATATTGCTGCAATATGAGACTACAGAAAAAGTAACAGAACCTACGCAAATATCACGACAAAATCCTACTTCGAAGCTTCACTGCCCGTCCTCCAAAATAGCATGAGTGCCGCCAGCGAGACGATGGTTTCTTTCACTTGAAAAGTAAGACCTTTCATAATTAGTGGGGCGCGAATTACACCTCGTGACAAATGAACCCACCGGAAGCTACTTTGCCGCTGGCAAGGTTGGCAAATGTCAAAATTCTACCGGGATATTTTAAGCATCCTCGCCCCTGTTTCAAATTACAGACACTGATTACAACATTGTTATCAGTGAAAAAAGGTCTGATGAAAAATGTCAATATTATATTCCTATCCTCTAACATATTTACGGCAGCGGATGGTCACACCACAAAGTGTAAAACCTTGGTATAACTTATCACTTCCCTGTTAGGGCGGTGGGGTAGCCTTGTGGTTAAAGCGTTCCCTCATCACACGGACGACCCGGGTTCAACTCCCCACTAGGGTATTGTTTGAAGTCCATTTCTGGTGTTTCCAGCCGTGGAATATTGCTTAAAGTGGCATACAACCATGCTCACCAGCATTATTCTGTTCCCACACTAAGTTACCAGGCAGTAATATAACTATGTTTTTGTCAAGAGTTGTAGATATTTTATTAGAAACACACATAATGTATCAACGTACGACGGAAAGTGTCATGCCAAGCGAAACTATATCCACTCAATTTTCCAACTCTGTGGCTTTGTATGGGTTTAAATGCCTTCAAACACAATCAAATAAATACCATGATTGCAATTTTGATGTCTGTAAGATTTAGAGAATACATATTTTTTATCAGTGCTGTTTGCGGACTTTACCCTTCATAGATCCGGACAATGTCCTCAAGGAGAGTCTTAATGGACGACTTGATTACAACAGAACCAGAAAGCCCCATTCAAGGACACCAATGCCAGGAGAAGTCTGGCTATTTTCTGAAAAGATTTAACCTGAAGACATCTCTTTGTCATCTTCATCTCGCGGTTTAGTCACAGTTCGATAACCAGTTTTTTCTTTGTCAAATCCGCTTCTGCTCATAAGGGATCAATATTTAATTTGGATGATGACAAATATTCTTCCTGCCTTCGGCATTAACTATTCATATATATCTAACATAGGAGTCCGCGTATGAAAAGAATCGATAAATCATTATTCTTGATTTCTTCACAGAGTATTGTTGGCAAAAGATCTCGGATATTTGCCAAAAGTATAGCATACTGAAGTTCAGTGTTACGACAATCGACCTTAATTTACATTTCGCCAAATCCCCCCATTGAAAGTGAGTTAGCATTGATAGTTCAGCCGGGTTTTACAAACACTTGTGGAATAAGACATCCTTCCGTCACATCCTATATTCAGACGTAGCACTTCACTCTGACACAGTCATTAAAGTCCTCCGCGAAGTGGAAACTTCAATTTTAGAAATTAGGCAGAGAAGACGTCTGTATTTCCACTTCAGTTTCGTTACAGAAACTGAAAAACACTGTTAAAGCAGGATTTTGTTTTTGTTTTTGTTTATTTTGTAAGTCGCATTTAGCCATATTCCAGCTGTATCACGGCGGTTACGGCGTCTAATCTGGACCAGATAATCCAGTGCCTGACATTACGAGCTTCCATCCACGCCGTCGCAGATCAGTGACATGGATCGTTTGTTAGTGTTTTGGTTTGTTTGTTCAATGTTCAGGAACCCATGCTTGTCGTAAAAGGCGACTTAAGGGATCGGGGGTCAGGTTTGCTGGCATAGACAATATTTCATGTATATGAAGGCGGTCTTTAACGATCGAGTCGGGACAAGAGTGAGTGAGTTAAAATTTAACGTCACATCGGCAATATTGCAGCCATATCGTGACGAGAACAGTTTATATCAATATTCAATAAATGTATAACATAATAACCTGTCATCGAAGGACAGTAAAAATACTAGAGTATCACAGCTATATAAATTTAAAACTAGTACGCTATCGCAAAATTAAATCATTATAGACATTACAAAATATAAACGGGCTATAGATCACCAACAACCGAAGGTAGATCACCATACTAGGGACCATGGGGACTCTCAGTACCTTTGCTACCTGCATGGACCCTAGCTGGATTTACACCCTCCCTTCAGCCATTGGTGATTGAAGACAAATCTAGCCATAAATAAAAAAACAAATATACTACGATAAAAAAAGTGGCAAGTTTAAATTTCCTTCAAATGTGTTGCGACTTACGTACCCTCTCAGGAGGACAATTATTTTACAATGCTTCAACCCCCTTTGAGGGTAAGCCACTAACAATCGAAGTTGATAATCTAAACTACCATTTATAAAACCGTATCTATTTACCAAACATATATCAAAATTCATTTAACAAATCTATCTCTTTTAAAAACCCAAGAATGAAATGAAAATAAACAGTATTAAAAGATCCTTAACAGTTTTAAGATTGAAATATTTATCCCTTATGATGGAGAATTCAAGAAGAGGTGGTCCGATACTGGGACAGCATGGACCACGGCTTTCTAATTTCTTTGATCAATGCCCCGCTGCATTGAAGCCTGCATTGCTGCCCATGGTGATTTGACAAAATACTAACTGTTCACCTGTCTTTGAATCTGAAGTTATGTTCCGCTAATATTCACATTTAATACGTGAGTAAAGAGTTAAAAATATATTAAAACATTACAATCTTTAAATTCTCAATAATTTCTGGTTGTACTGTACATGGAATATTGTAGAGTGAAGCTGGCTGGCTGGTTTGTTTTGTTGTTTTACGCCGCACTCAGCAATGTTCCATATATGTAACGGCGGTCTCTAAATGACCGAGTCGGGACCAGACAATCCAGTAATTGACATCATCGATCTCAACAATACGAATACGATGACATGCCAGCAAACCTGACCACCCGATCCTGTTAGACACGCATTGCTTAAGAGATCTCTTAATGTTTCCGTAATGATGATCAGCAGAAGATCCAACTGGCCTCACCACCACAAGATTGATTTCATTAGCTGTGTATGACAAGGTGACAAATCAAGATCTACAGCTTCGTTATTCAAACAGCATCGGTGGCAAAGGCAATTATGTCGACATTGCAAGTTCATTAGCGAGGAAATAAAGTTTTCTAACATATTGACATCTGCGGAGTATTAAGGGGTATTAACTTTGTCCTTAAAGAAGAAAATGTTATGTTAACAGGATCTATTATATTCGGTTGATGAGCATCATTATCTTAAAGAACATTAACGATCGGCAGTCCACATCGGTTTTCAGTATTCTATATAATCACACGTTTGAAATAGAGACAAATGACAATGAATTATAACAGGTAATCACGCTCTAGTTACATTAGGTTACTTCTCTCTATAGGACTTACACATTTTACCTATGAAATTCAATATAATCAACCGTATATTGCAGATCCAGAAAGGTCAGGAATGAGATCGTTCCTGTAGATAGCCGTGTTCCCAGTCGTAAACATTCTGAGGATTTGTTGCCATGATCCGTTCTTATCGTAAGTCGGAATGGTCAATATGGCGTAGCACCAGTACATTGTTTATCATGGACAATAGTTTTGTCTATTTTAAGTTGAAGGAAACAACTTTCACTCTCCAGCACTAATCTACTTCTCTAACATAGTGGAGATTCCGGGGTTGTCAAAGTCCCCAGTGCCCACTTCCTGCCATTTAAGATGAATAGTGAGGGAGCACGCTATCGTGGCTCCGGATTGGATTTAAGCCACTGGCATGGTAATGATTCTGTGACCAGCAATTATGATAAGGGCAAAAATTGGATTCGAACCTATGATCAACTTGCATATCACGAAAAGCTATTACGTACTCTCCAACCTTTGCTCCACCATATGAATTTGAAATTATGGGAACCATACACCCTTTGATGACAGGTAACGAAATAAAATATTGATGCCATTTGGAGAATTGACATGGTGGTAAACCTCATGAACGGCCCGAATGACCCGTAACCAATTTGGACAACCAAAATAATGTTAGAATTTATAGATGTATTGTGCATTAATGTATATATTAAAAGAAAGAATGGTACACCGCTCGAATTTGTGTTTGTTTTGAAAACGCCGTCGTTAGATTTGATTTTCTCTGTCATTCAGTCCTGCAACAGTTTGGAAAAAGTAGTATTTGACTTTTTATTTTTTGTGTTTGTGTAAAAGTAGACTGACTCAAAGCATACTGAGTTACGAACAACATGATACCTACCATGTCGAAAAGGTAAAAATGGGCCGAAAAACTCAAATATATTGATTTTGAATGTTTCTTTTATAAATGAACTTAATTAAGTCGCAATCAATATGTTTTCCCAGTCATGGACGTGAATATTGGCTCCTGAAAAATATTTATCATGTATTATCGACAGAAAAATTTGTAAATATTGATTATATTTAGATATGGATTGCTAAGATAAAAGGGTGATGAAGGTACATGTATATTAATGTAACGGAACTGGCCATTGTGCAATTTAGGAGTACCACGTTTTGTTTGTTTGTAATGCCTCTAATGCTCTTACATAAAACATATTTACCATTTGTATATTGTCAAAAACCTAAATCCCTATTAACTACTAATACCGAAACACTTCTAAGAAGAGAATGTACTATACCATGCATATGAACTAAGAGCATTCCATTAAGACATATCGTTTTGTTTGATTTCTCCACGTACTGTACCATTATGTCCATGTAAAGTAAACTCATATTTTGTTATTGTATACATGTGTAAATTTATGTAAAATGTGTATATATGTTGTATACGGGCCTGTCGCCTATAGACATTAATGAATTGCCGGCAGCTTGGTATACAAGTTATCAGCTGATGATGGTTATTTTCGGAATTAATTTCTGTCCTTAAATACTTGATCAGCTGCTTTCTGCAGCCACCCTCTACATTATATGTGTAAATGTCCACTTTTCTACTTTAATATATTTGTTAGACACTTTACAACGTTTTTGCAAAGTTGTTTTGAATAATTTAAGGATTTCAAAGAGTGACACATTTCATCTAAGCTTATTATACCGTGCGTGTCTTCATGTTTCGCTTAATCAACATTAGATTGGATAAAATGACAGGAATGTAGACGGTAGTCTTTGTATTTTTAACTAAACAGATACGTTTTCACATTAGATGTCACTTTTGAGATGAACATAAATATCAAATGGAAATTACCGCATCATATTGCATGCATGGAAATAGAAGCGACAAAACAAATGCACATGTCTGCTTGCAAGCTCTGCTGAGATCCTTTGTACCATACCGACTGTATCATAAGCGCGGTGTCTTCGAATCACCATATAATAATAATTTTATCCTGGTGAACTATGTATGTAAGACCACGTCATTCAAAGTATATTTATTCGTTCCATGATTTTAATAGTAGGATATGTGTTCATTTAATTCATGGCTAAATTCGTCAAAATAGCTAACATCAGAAGGAATGGTGTAAGTCCAGCTAGAGTCCATGCAGATGGCAAGGTACTTCAAGTCCTCATGGTCGCTGGTATGGTGATCTACCTTGGTGATCTGTAGCCCATTTTTATATTGTATTGTTGAAGATAGAAATAGTGCTTTATGATTATATGCTAGTATTATGTGTAAATATGTGATAGACTAGTTATTTTACTGTCCTTTACAGACAGGTAAGTATATAAGTTTTTTTTATTCATTTATACATTTACGAATCTACAACTTTCATAGCCACGATATGGTTGAAATACTGTCGATGTTTTTTTAACTTTTGACTTACTCACCCACTCACTGTTGAACTAGTGTTATTCGTCACGAATACATGCAGATGGAAGGTAATTCATGGAACAAACCTAGGTACATGCAGTAGAAAACGTACTTTCTTTGGATACCAACTTCGTCATCGATGTGTCATGTTCTAAATGTCCTCCAAATGTTTATGGTGAAACCATTTGTTAACCTGAATAGAAGTCTTTTGATCAAGCACCATATCAGGTTCGTTAAAACCTTTTTAGTACGTTCAATTGAATCGAAAAATTGTGGAGACACTAAAGTTGATCACGGGTTGTCATTAGCATGGAATTTTGCATGCGTCGCAGTCGTAGATTGCGTATATGCAAGTAACCAATTGCAGAAATCTAAAACTTACCAATGCAGTGTTATTAATCTGCTTCTCAGTATTTCAGATATTGCCGCGTGCGGCTTATACTTATATATACATGCACTCTGTAATCGTGGAACAGACGTTTTACTCATGCAACGTACACCTTATTTCACCGTTTCAGAACCGAAATCCTACTCAAACATGAACGTAAACATATGAAATATCGAAATGTAAAGATTCTGTTAAGGGTTGTCATGATTATTCTGAAAGTCACAAAGTCTCTGCATCTTCCGAACGGTCTGTGGACATATGGTGCACAGAGACGGAATTCGATCGGCGTTTCCAGTCGCCTTTTATATAACTACTACAGCGATCGTACACAACATGGGGTAAGCCTACTGCAAGATGATCGATAGGAACTTCAGTTGTGACATAAGACAAGGATTACCTACAAATCTATGTCTGGTTTTCAGATATGACCATGCCACAGTCTGGTAGCTTCGACAAACGTGGGCCATGCTGTATTATTACTGTCAGTGGTGAATATAGCAATTATCGTACACCGTTGAGCTACACTAGCGGTTGCTGGTCCTGACGAGAAAAGTGACATTGTATAACAACTTTCAGTTTGGCAGGCCAAACATCGCAGCGCGCCAGTCCATAATAAATTCTGACACCTGAAATATTACTGAACTTGGTATGAGTCAGTATCTCTTCATGAGCAAATATATCAAGAAAGGGTTCACTGTGTGGTGGGGTTAAATTGCTCAATTGTGCGCTCGCAGAAGACCAGGGTTCGATTCCCGAGATATGAACAAAGAGGGGAAGCCCATCTCTCGTGTCTCCCTAAGTGATATTGCTGGAATAGTGCTGCAAGCGGCGTAAAACTAAACTCACTCACCCAAGTGTCTTGTTGTACAATTGCCGATATTTGTACTACGGTCTTCCCTGTACCAACTTCCACCACTGGACTACCCCTAAACCGTAGAATAACTTTAACACAAGTGACGTTTGTACAGCATCATGCAATATGATATCGTTGAATAACCTTTTATAACAGGACCTTGATGTGTTCAAATTAATACACAAGTTTTTAAGTGAAAAACGTGAGGATGGTTAAAGTCACGCTGATTTAACCACGTGTAACATTAATACCTATCAATGTCGCCAGAAATGTGGACACTATAATCAGTACGTATTGAATTACACATTGTGAGAAGGGCATCCTTACAGAATAGCCATCGGCGCCTATGAGGGTTTCAGATTTGCAAAGAAAAAGGACAAAAGAAATTAGTCTGATGTTGTTTTGAAACCAGAATGTGTGTTGACCATTTCTAGGGTCCCCCGCAGAGAATATTGCTAAAAGCGGCGTAAAGTTAAACTCACTCATTATCTGCAAATGACAACAGAGTCATTGCCATATACAAAGAGTGCTTCCGTTAACGTGGATGTTAATATCATTGCCAAAAGGGCAATATCCGTTAGGTTGTCTTTAAAAAGTGTAATTTCTTTCATCTGAATCATGTTGATCAGGTATAAGTACCACAAGGTATTATTGAACAAAATACATTCTGTTAAATTTTAGAAACAAACGATTGAAAGACATGGTAGAGAGTTTGTTCGTTGGATGCTTTTATTTCAGCATATTAATCAGATATTGTCCTTATGTGCGGGTACGTATAGTTAAGCATTAAGTCCCAAAACTTTCAAAGTAAAATTTAAATTTACTAGATTTTTGTTAGGGTTCATGCAGGTAGCAAAGGCACTGTATGTCCCCGTGGTCCCTAGTATGGTGATATTTAGTTGCTGGCGATCTGCAGCCTGTTTTCATTTTACATCGTCTTCTATAGTTAAATTGTTTGAAATTTACATACTAGTTTCATATTCATATCTGTGATATTCTAGTTATGTTTACTGTCCTTCGTTGACAGATTTTTTATAATTTATATATATTTATGGTGAATTTAAAACGTGTTTTAGTCACAATATGGATGAAACATTGCCAACGTGAATGTTAATCTTAACTCACTCACTTAGCACAATCAGAATGAAAGTGAGGTGAGGTGAAATTGGGTTTAACGTCGTGCTTGAGAATATTTCGCTCATATGACGACGTGCATGCGTGTGTATGTGTATGTGCGGCTACTTGTACTAGCCCAGACTTAAGCTAGTTTTATAGTGCTAGCCCACTGAGATACCACTCCGCAGTGAAGCATGAATACCCCACTCAGACACATTATACTGACTCCGAGCCGACCAGTCCTTGTTGTACCCATTAATGCCGAGCACCAGGCAGGGACCAACAAGTACCATATATGTTAACATCTTTTGGTATGACGCGGTCGGGGATCGAACCCGCGACCTTCCACTCTCCGGGCGGACGCTCTAACCACTACACCACGGAGGCGGTCCAGAATGAAAGTACATCTGTTACTTCCACTTAAATTCACTTCGCTATCCAGTCGCCTCATCGGTAATGTACGAGAAGTAAAGTTCTGCACAGTCATACATATGAACGCGACACCTGTCGGTGAAATGAAAGAGAAACAACAAAGAAAAGGCAACGGTAAAAATAATCCCGTTGGAAAATCGATGAAATCAGATCGTGATCAGCTGGAATATCAACAGAAATGTCAAATGTATATAAAATAATTACTCTTTGTCTGAGAGATCAGATTTGTGTGTTTTTGTGTTTGTATATTTGGTTGTTCGGTTGATAAATATAACAATATGTTCAATACAGAACTTGATAACGTCTACTTTAAGCGCCCTAAATTGACTTGACAAACTCACGCGCTTTCTAAGGATATACAGAACTCAAAATAAGTTCTCCATTCTGCCATGCCAATTCAAACCCAAACCCTTCCGTGCTGGTGATGATGTTGATGGAATGGACATGCAATGTTGTTAGTAGGTTAGAATTATGGAAACGCCGATAATAGCTTGAAAATGTCTGTTGAAGGGTCTCCGTGACTGTTATTGAGCACTTAATAGCCTCCAAATGTCTATTCAGACACAGGGGTTAATGCGGAGGTCACAATATTCCAGCTTTATCACGATGGCGTGCAAATACTCATTGTCATCATCACCACAACACGAGATCCAATATTGCAATATTCGTAACTACTCTTGTCATTCCGGCCAGCCGGATGGCGACTCGTATCCCTCACGTGGCCATGTTCACGACTGGGCCTTGTCTAGGCGCAAACAGGCACGGACATGAAAATAGTCCAGGACTATTTTCCAAGGAAAGATTACTCTGAATTTCGAAACATGGCTACCGCTAGAAATATATAATACAACACGAAAGCCACTTTAAGTAAGTTTATTATGCCGTTAACAAATATCAGTAATAAGATATATTTATAATAACGTAAACAGAAATAAAAATCGACAAGCGCAAAGAAACCATTTGACTCATTTCACTTTTTATCACATCGCGATTTGATTGGTTTGCCACGATTGTATGCAATAATGGCGTACTATACAAGTACGAGTCTTCTTGTAGGTCAAAGAAAGGGGCTAGTAGTTACGAATGCCAATATTGTTGATCCAACTGATGGTTGTATGCTTAATGTTTGTTCAGTATTCTGTGTTTTGCTTAAGGCCGCACTCAACAAATATCTCAGCTATGTGTCGCGGTTTGTAAAATAAATCATTTTTAACAAAACAATGACAGACATCATGAATTTAGTAGTCAGCCTAAATGACCGAGAGCTTCGTTTTTCGCGCACGCTCCCGATATCGTTCTCTCGTTTTTATAACTGTTCAAAATATGATTAGTTATTATAACACATGTCTTGTATGTTAAAATTATGTATAGTGTAGCAATAAGATCATTCTAATTTATCACTGTAACACTTAGCAGTTATGGATTGTTCCAGTGACCGGCTCGAAATGTCACTGCAAGCGCTAACGTCATCCGAAAATGTGAGGTTCATTCTGAGATTGTTTTATTCTTTAAATCCACTAAAAATGTAATTGGTAAACTACATTTTAATTTAATGACGCGTCCTATTTTGGTGGTTAATCGCATTCTTCAAAAACGTTCCCCAGCCCGTTACAATGAGTATCGATCTATGCGGTAGGTTTGCGATAATTAATGCGTGTTAACCAAGTCAGCGACCTTGACCACCCGATCCCGTTGATTAAACAGCATGTGGCATAGTTAGATCGGTTGGTTGAACCAGTAGTTGAAGAATACTGAATACGCGAAGGAACGTTGGAAGTGGTTTCAAAACAACATTAGACTAATTTCCTTTTTTCTTTTCTTTTCGAATGTGAAAAAAATAACATATAATTAGATGTTGACCTTTAAAGGGTATAATCCTCATAGGCGCCGAGGGCTATTTCATAAGGTTGTCCTTCTCACAATGTGTAATTCAGTACGTACGTACTGATTATTGTGTCCACATTTCTGACGACATTGATGGGTATTACTGTTACATGTGATTAAATCAGTGTGGCATTAACCATATTCACGTTTATCCTTTAAAAACTTCTGTATTAATTTGATATCTGTGACACATCAAGGCCCTGTTATAAAAGGTTATACAACGATCTCATATATTTGATGGTGCTGTACAAACGCCACTGGTGTTAAAGTTATTTATGGGGTTAAGGGTTGTCCAGTCGCTGTGGTTGAAGGTGGTACGCGGAAGACCGTGGTTCAAAACTTGGCAATTGTACAATAAGACAATTGAGTGTAGTTTTTCGCCGCATTCAGCAATATTCCAGCAATATGACTTATTGACACCAGATATGGGCTTCAGGGCTAATCTTAAAACTTGCATAACATTCATATCTAGTGCTAGAAGTTAATATATTTCTCTATTCTTGGGTGTACATATCTTTTAATCTGATTTGAAAAAATGCTAAGAAAACTATCTGTGCATCCTACTTCTAAATAGACCCGATCATAACCAAAATACTGACACTCTCTGCTTGTTTCTGGTAAGGGTGACAAAGTGACAAGGTACCGTATTTTTGCCATTCATTATACTCCATAAACGATATTACAACACGCCCTTGTAAGTCGGTAAGGCCAAATGTAAAATAAGTGAGTAAGTTATGATACGGCAATATTTCAGCCATATCGTAACTATATCAAGTTATAGATTCATAATAATTAAAGGTAATTTATAAAACCTATCTTTACGAAAACTAGATTATCACAGATATGAATTTAAAACAATTAATTAAACCCATATATTTCAACTATCCGTGACAATACAATGTAAAAAACAGGCTATAGATTGCCAACAACTGAAAGTAGATCACCATACCAGGGACAAATGTAAAACATCTCACGAAATTAATTGAACCGGGCGCAAAAGGTAAGACAATGGTAAAGGTTTATTTGAAAGAATCAGCGATGACAGCTGGTCAAGATCTCGTATTAAATATTAGCATTGTCGTATATACAGGGTACCCTATTTTGATATATTTGCTCATGTAGAGACTCTGACTCATACCAAGTTCAGTAATATATCAGGTGTCAGAAGTTATAATGGAATGGTTCGCTGCCAAACTGAACGTTGTTATACAATGACACTTTCCTCATCAGGACCAGCAACCGCTAGTCTAGCTCAACGGTGTACACTAATTGCTATATTCACCACTGACAGTAATAATACAGCGTAGCCCACGTTTGTCGAAGCTACCAGACTGTGGCGTGGTCATATCTGAAAACCAGACATAGATTTGTAGGTAATCCTTGTCTTATGTCACAACTGAAGTTCCTATCGATCATCTTGAAGTAGGCTTACCCCATGTTGTGTACGATCGCTGTAGTAGTTATTTAAAAGGCGACTGGAAACACCGATCGAATTCCGTCTCTGTGCGGGAGTCAAAGTCGCCAGTACGTCAAGTATTTTACCAAATATTTCAATGAGGAACATTTTACATAAATGACCAGGATGACGACATGAACTCTTTATGAACAGAGACAAGAACGCATTATTTGTAAACGTCCGCTTTGGTAGTTAATGGACGTAAAATCCTAGTTAGAATTGAGCTTCAGCAACCTATGCTTGTCTTTATAAGAAGAGACTAACACGATCGGGTGATCAGGCTCGCTGAGGTTGGTTGATGCATGTCTTCGTTTCGTTTATACAGGTTAACAAATGGTCTCACGAGAAACATATGGAGGATATCTAAAAATGAAAGAAATGGTGTCAAAGAACTAACGTTTTTATACTGTATGTACCTAGGTTTGTTCGATGAATCGGCATCATCTGATTCCATGACGGCAAATGAAACCAGAAATTGGCGTGCCTTTGCATGTGTTTGTGACGGGTGCCACTAGTTCGTAAGAATAAGGTTGTTATTTCATAGGTATTCGAGGACACATGCTTATATTACAGTTGGTATTGCACAATGGATCTTAGCAGAGTTTGCTAACATATACTTGCGCATGTGTTTTGTTGCTTCTATTTCCATACATGAAATATAATGCGTCAGTTTCAATTCGACATTTATGTTCATCATAAAAGTGTTATTAAGTGTGAAAACGTATCTGTTTGTTTATGAAATAGAAATACAAGGAATAACGTCTAGATCCCTGTCATTTTATCCAGTCTAATGTTGTTTAAGCGAAACATGAAGATACGCACGGTAAGAAGCTTAGATGAAATGTGTCACTCTTTGAGATCCTTGATGTATTCAAAACAACTTTGTAAAGGACATTTAAAAGTGTCTACGAAAAATGTAACGAAGGCATGTGGACATTTACAGATATGACGTAGAGGGTGGCTGTAGAAAGCAACTTATCGGGTTTTGAGGACAGAAATTGATCTGGATTATAACCATCATCAGCTGATTACTTGAACACCAAGCCGCCGGCAATTCATTGATCTCAGGACCTGCTAAAACCGTCATCAAAGTATGTAAGTGTAAGTAAATGTATTAGTTTATGAATTTGGACACATTAGAGAAATTGCGAGCTGCTTAATAATTTCCCACAGTTTGTATTTTTGAGCTTCGTGACTGACTTGCAGCAAGGACACGATAAGTGATCATTATTAAGGGTCACAATGTTTCAAGTTTTGAGTGTGGGTTTTGGCTCGCATCTCGCATCATATATGTTCAATGACTATAGTGTTTTTAGCGGTACGCCTTTTTGAAAGCACTTCAGAGTTGCCTTCCTTGGCTGGCTTTATTTTGTTTTGACTTCCGGTCGTATGTTCGAGAAATTCCCGTAACGTTCTGAGAGAATAATGATGGAGCCAAGCTTTGCTAGAATGCTTGAGAACTGTGTAAGAGCTATCCAAAGGCTGGTTGTTGCGTTATACGACACGGGACTTTTCACATGACTGGATTTATACACGTCTGTCTGTCATCGTCAAGCTGACCTACATCGTCAAGACTGACCGCGTTCGTCAATATTCAACTGTTGTCATTGTAAACAACCTTCAATCAGTATATCTATTCTCACTGTAAATGTCAAGACTCTGTGACCCAATATTTTAGATTTGTGACTCAACTGCATTGTACTAGAAATCTGTATTGTTATTCATTGTAGTTTGCTCATTGTTTGTTCAATATATTATTGAATAGTTTAGACTTGTCTGTTTTCTATTTTGCTGGTTCAAAGGGGACTTTTAAACATTTTGTCACGGCAAATTATTAACCGTAACAACATTTACACGCATGGACCAATTCCATTTCCTGACCTTTCTGGATCTGCAATATACGGTTGATTATATTGAATTTCAAAGCTGAAATATGTAAGTCCTGTAGAGAAAAGTAACCTAATGTAACTAAAGCGTGTTTAGCTGTGATAATTCATTGTCATTTGTCTCTATTTCAAACGTGTGATTATATACAATACTGAAAACCGATGTGGACTGCCGATCGTTAATGTTCATTAAGATAATGATACTCTTCAACCGAATATAATAGATCCCGTTAACATAACATTTTCTTCTTTAAGGACAAAGTTAATACCCGTTAATACTCCGCAGATGTCAATACGTTAGAAGCCTTTATTTCCTCGCTAATGAACTTGCAGTGTCGACATAATTGCCTTTGCCATCGATGCTGTTTGAATAACGAAGCTGTAGATCTTGATTTGTCACCTTGTCAAACACAGCTAATGAAATCAATCTTGTGGTGGCAAGGCCAGTAGGATCATCTGCAGTCAGCATAACGGAAACATGAAAAGACCTCCGTGAAGGCTTCTTCAGCAATGCTTGTCTAACAGAATTGAGTCATCATATTCGTATAGTTAATATTGATGATGTCAATTACTGGATTGTCTGATCTAGACACGATAATTTACAGATCGCCTTCATATACCTGGACTATTGCAGAGTAAAGCTAGTTGCTTAGTTGGTTTGTTGCTTATGGCCGTACTCAGCAATATTCCAGCTATATGGCGGCGGTGTGTAAATAATCGGGTCTGGACCAGGCAATCAAGTGATCAACAACATGAACATCGATCTACACAACTGGGATACGATGACGTGTGTCAACCAAGTCAGCGAGTCTGACACCCCGATCTCCTATGCCTTTTACGACAAGCATGGGTTGCTGAAGACCCGTATCTTCACGGTCGCTGAGCAAAGCATCGAACAAGCAAACAAACCAAAACACAAACAAATGATCCATGTCACTGATCTGCGACGGCGTGGGAAAAAGCTCGTAATATCAATTCAATTCAATGCTTTATTGTACGAAAGGCCATAGGCCCATATACATTCGAGTTACATATATTTCTGATGCAGAACAAAAATACAATGATGTTAACAATAGGATGTTTTGCGTAATATTAAAGCATGGTGTATAAACAGAGCAATTTGGAATTGGATTGTGGGGTTATTGCAGGATAACAGCTTCTTAAAACTATATATAGACATGGAGTTGTATGGAGGTAAGTACTTAGATCTAAGTTGAGCATAGATGGGGCAGACATATATGAAGTGGTACTCGTTTTCAACGCCATTGTTACATATTTTGCAAAGTCGGGCTGAGTTCTCGATGCCGTGGTGTCTTCCTTTGTTCACTTCCAATTCACTGAGACCAAGTCTGAATCGTATAAGGGTATTTCGCAGAGATTTAGGTTTAATGTTGTGGAGATAGGTTTCAGTTTCAAAGATCGATTTTATATTGCGATATGTGTTGTATCTTGAGCTCTCCTCAAGACATGAATGCCAATGCTGTTTGAACATGTCAGTGGCGCGAGTACGAAATATTTTCAGAAAGGAATGACAGTCGCCCACTGTTTGTGAAGTCCATACAAGGCCGAATCCATAGATGAATAGTAAGTTCTTTATTGATGAAGCCCACGTGTTTTTGCCGATTTCGTGTAGGTGGTAAAGCATGTTATACGCTTTCTGCGGTAAGCGATGGGCTGGCATATGAATCAGTTTAATCCAGTAGCGTAAGCATCTTGTGTGGGATTCGATGTACAACGGGTAGCGTCCACACTCACCATACACCATGTTATTAGGGGTGGAGAGTCCAACATTTAAGAATTTTTTGCAAGCGAATAAATGTAGTTTTTCTATTGAATGAAAACAGTGACATCCCCATATTTCGGAGCCGTAGAGTAAAATAGGTTGAATTTGGACGTCGAATAGTTTACAAAATATTTGGGGTGTTATGACATCAACTTTATATAAGATTGATTGAAGTTCACAAAATGCCTTCTTCGCTCTGGTTGCTAGTTGCTGTACAGATTTACTCAGGTTTAAGGTTTGTGTAAACATGATGCCAAGATACTTGTACTCTTTTTACTACGTTGATTCTGACTCCTTTATATGTCCATCTCTCCTTTGCTGCGACTCGACCGCCTTTCCTGAATATGACAATATTCGTCTTATCCAGATTAACTGTTAGCTCCATATCAATCACTGGATATCTGGTCCAGATTAGACTGCTGTGATACAGCTTGAATATTGATAAATGCGACTTTAAATAACAAACAAACCAAAAAACTCCCGCTTTAGCAGTGTTTTTCAGATTTTATAACGAAACATACTTAAATACTAAAGAAGTGGAATAAAGAAGTCTTCTCTGCTTAACTTCTGAGATTACAGTTTCCAGTAAACGGAGGACTTTGAGGAATGTGTCAGAGTGAAGTGCTATATCTGAATATAGGATGTGAGGGAAGGATGTCTTATTCCACAAGTGTTTGTATAACCCGGCTGAACTATCAATGCTAACTTACTTTCAATGGGGGGATTTGGCGAAATGTAAATTAATGTCGATTGTCGTAACACTGAACTTCAGTATGCTATACTTTTGGCAAATATCCGAGATCTTTTGCCAACAATACTCTGTGAAGAAATCAAGAATAATGATTTATCGATTCTTTTCATACGCGGATTCCTATGTTAAATATATATGAATAGTTAATGCCGAAGGCAGGAAGAATATTTGTCATCATCCAAATTAAATATTGATCCCTTTTGAGCAGAAGCGGATTTGACAAAGAAAAAACTGGTTATCGAACTGTGACTAAACCGCCAGATGAAGATGACAAAAAGATGTCTTCAGGTTAAATCTTTTCAGAAAATAGCCAGACTCCTCCTGGCATTGGTCTCCTTGAATGGTGCTTTCTGGTTCTGTTCTAATCAAGACGTCCATTAAGACTCTCCTTGAGGACATTGTCCGGATCTATGAAGGGTAAAGTCCACAAACAGCACTGATAAGACAAATGTAATCCCTCCATCCCACGGACATCAGCATTGCAATGGTATCCATTTTATTGCGTTTGAAGGTATTTTTAGGTATATATATATAAAGAAAGTGATGAGAATACCGAGCGTACAGTAATACATATATAAGAAGTTTCTGAAATAATCACACGACACGGATCTTCTCCAACATGTTTCACTTTTATCTCCCTGAAACTTCAGAAACTTCTTTTATATATATGTATGGCTAGTGAGTATGGTTTTATATATATATATATATATGTATGTATGTATGTATGTATGTATGTATGTGTATGTATATATATCGCATTGCATGGTCGTACATTGATACATTATGTGTGACTCTATTAGGATAGCTACAACTGATGACAAAAATATAATTAGGTTACTGAATGGTAACTAAGTGTGGGAACAGAGAAGTGCTAGTGAGTATGGTTTTATGCCGCTTTTAGCAATCTTCCACGGCAAGGGAACACAAGAAATGGGTGAGGTGAGTTGAAATTGCGTTTTACGTCGTACTTGAGAATATTTCGCTCATATGACGACGTGCATGCGTGTGTATGTGTATGTGCGGCTGCTTGTACTAGCCCAGACTTAAGCTGGTTTTATAGTGCTAGCCCACTGAGATACCATGCTGCAGTGAAGCATGAATACCCCACTCAGACACATTATACTGACTCCGAGCCGACCAGTCCTTGTTGTACCCATTAATGCCGAGCGCCAGGCAGGGACCAACAAGCACCATATTTTGGTATGACGCAGTCGGGGATCGAACCCACGACCATCCGCTCTCCGGGTGGACGCTCTAACCACTACACCACGGAGGCGGTGCAAGAAATGGGCTTTAAACATAGCACCCAAGTGGGGAATTGAACCCGGGTCGTCCGTGTGATGAGGGAACGCTTTAACCACAAGGCTACCCCACCGCCCTATCAGAGAAGTGATAAGTTATACCAAGGTTTTACACTTTGTGGTGTGACCCTCCACTGCTGTAAATATGTTAGGACTATAACATTTATATATACTATCTGGAAATGCACTTGGCCCATCATATCTATCCAAAAAACAATTCAAGTGAATTTAAACTTATTATGGTTTTTAACTGCAGAATATATGTTATTTTAATGTTATGGCTAGAGTGTCAAAAATTGCTGACAGCTGAAGGGATGGTGTAAATCCAGCTTGGATCGATGTAGATAGCAAAAGTAATGTAAGTCACCATGGTCCCTAGTATGGTGATCTACCTTCGGCTGTTGGCAATCAAAAGCATGTTGTTTATATTGTATTGTCGTGTATAGTAAAATGTTTTAGATTATATTACTAGTTTTACATTTATATATGTGTTATTCTAGTTGTTTTACTGTCCTTCGTTGGCAGGTTTTTATACTTTACCTATAATTATTATTAATATATGACTTGATATAGTCACGGTATGGCTGAATACTGCCGATGTGACTTAAACATCTTAACTCACTCACTCACCCATATAATGTATTATATCCATTCCAACTGAGAGTGTCACCCATTGGGAATAAGCATATTGGACACAAGTTGATGACGAATGCATTTTAATAATTAAAAATGCAGAAGAGTATGGGATTAAAGTAACAGGGGATCCAGGGAATATGAAACATGAAACAAAACTCTGAGTGAAAGAGTTAAAATTTATAGTCACATCCGCAATATTTAGGAATTCATACATTGGTAATAGATTAATAAAGCTATACAGAACATCTATAGGGACGGTAAAAGTACTAGAATATTTAGATATTAATGTAAAACTGGCATGTAAATCTAAAACTATTTTACTGTTAAAGAGAAATACAAAATAAAAACGGGCTATGGATCGCCATCAACTGAAGTTAGATCACCATCATAGAGACCATGGGGACTTTCAGTCTGACACTGGTAAATAAAATTAAAGTGCCACTATTTTGTTAAATGACATTGTACGTATGGAGATTACTTACCTCATCCAGAAACTGCGACCTCATCTTGTATCTACTGAGCTACTAAATCTAATTTTTAATAGGGCTTACTTTTCTCACTGATAACAATGTTGTAATCAGTGTCTGTAATTTGAAACGGGGCAATGACGCCTCGTAACAATATCCCCTAGAATTCCGTTTCGTTCGGTCCGTCAATTTTGACATTTGCTAACCTTGCCAACGCTAAAGTAGCTTCCGGCGGGTTAATTTGTAATTCGTGCCCCACTAATTATGAAAGGTCTTACTTTTTCAAGTGAAAGAAACCATCGTCTCGCTGGCGGCACTCATGCTATTTTGGAGGAACGGGCAGTGAAGCTTCGAAGTAGGATTTTGTCGTGATATTTGCGTAGGTTCTGTTACTTTTTCTGTAGTCTCAATTTGCAACAAGATGCTTCTCGTCAAATGTAGTGCAGTGTTTTTGTCACTGTACATGTATGGCATGGTTCTAACGTTACATGTGTGACTCATACTGTCCATTATAGCACTTTCTGAGACTTAGTTCTTGAAACTGAATTTCTTTATGTCATGGACCTCGAAATTTGAGCTGGTTAGCTGTCCTGTTTATTGACTAGAATGAGCTATTGGATGGAGTGAATCCACTTTGATATTTCATTAGAAATATTTTTGTCGAACATATGTGTTTCTGAAAGATGTTTTTAAAATATATTAATTTAATCCAATGTGTTTGGCATATGAGTCATAGCTTTCACAAGTAAAAATGTGTCTATGATAAAAAAACAAGGGTATCGCATGCCGTTAAGAAACAAAACCCGAGTGGGCACGGTTTAGAGTAGATGCTAGCTCCTTGTGGTATATAGCGTCAATATCAGAGAGGCTGGTTAGTCTATGTGACTTGCCTACATGAGCGTGAACTCATTTCTTGTTGTTGTTTTTATTCGGTGTATTTCGTCAAGTCTCATCTAAGCTGTGGGGCAAAATAAAGTATTCACCTGGCAAACTGGATTAGACCCGAAAAACATAAAAAAGACTTTTAAACGTTTCTAAGATGAATATGTTACGTCTGTGGAAAACAATACCCCGCCCTGATTATCCTGAGATTCAATCAGTCGTAAAGGGGAACTTAGCCGTAAAAGGTTTATGCACGACTGGATTTTAAATAAACCATACACTCCAGTGAGAAATGAAACGGAAAATTCATTTATTGATTTTGAATTACTGTAACACTGTTTCAGATATTCCGCTGCTTACAGGTAGAGCAAACGTCCAGGAAAATGATTTGTTTCTCGACATAGTCGTGTTTGTCTTGGACCCAAGATTTCAATAATTGTCTCAGCACAGATAAATGCCACTGTGCTTATGCAAAATCTCGAAGACTTCAGTTCACAAGCCAGAACATCGTCCATGTTCAAGTCAATTTAAAACGTCAGTGTAAACGAATACCCAGTTTAGACTACCGTCAGAAACAGATTCCTGCTGGCGCAAAAGGCATGATCTGTGAAATTCAATGTATTCATGTTGCATTTGAGCACTTTCAAAAATACAATGAGTATTCATATTAATATTATAAATCGGTCGTTAGGGATGACACGAGGTGTCCACTGACACCCACCAGTCTCATAATTAACCTACAAAAGTAAATGCCTCCGCTAAAATATTACACATGTGTTGACAGCTCCGTTTCATTGTACATCATTTCGATACGTCTCCATTTTCGTCCAGAACAATACAGAAAATAATAGCGATTCTAAGCGACACATGGAGACAACGAGAAATAGTCCATACAGTTGGCAGTCAAGAATAAATGAACATACGTTTATTTTTTTGAGTGAAAATCTAATTAAAAAATGAATGGTTAACGCAACATAAAATTTTATAATACACAGAATACCCGTATGAACCTGTCCTGCGCTGCAGTTATGACATGTGGCCGACCGGATATGGGTAGGCTACGTGTTGACCTCTGATAACTGCTCCATAGTCTTGTAGTGTTGCTTGGCGATAAAACCTGGCTACGGTCCCTGTCAGTCGTGGCATGTTTTCATTTTTGTATATTGCTTGTTTTCACTTTTCACTTGCTGTATAAATGGAAACCCAATTCATGATGTACGTACATTTTATTTTTATTTTACTCAAAACACTGTAATCACTGTCTGAGATTCGAAATGACGCCACGTAACAATATCCCCCCTAGAATTTAGTTTCATTCTGACCTCACTTTTAACATTTGCCAACCATACCAACTTAATTTGTCAGGACCTGTAATTCGTGCCCCACAAATTCTAGAATGTCTCACTTTTCCAAGTGAAAAAAGAACATATTAGTCTCACTGGCGGCACTCAGATTATTTTGGGAGACAGCCATTGAAGCAGCGAAGTCGGCTTTCTTCATAGTATTTACGTAGGTTCTGTTATATTCCGGAAATGTCAGCATCGCTTTCGTTTCATATTGCAACGAAGTATTGCAGGTTTTTGTCGGGGGATACATACAACATGGTTCTAACTTCACAAGCAAAATCATTATTGCACTTTCTGAGACTTGATTCTTTGAAACCGAATATTCTCATTTTGTGAAATTCATTATTTGACCTGGGTTTTTGAAATATCAAAGACTACCTCGGATGCTTTTCTATAAATCTAATACAAGGTGTTATAGCTGTCCCACATATATAAGGTGTCTTCGATCAAAAAGGCAAGAATGTCGTATATTATTTAGAAAAAAAGTCGTGTGCACATAGTTAGAAGAGAGGCTTAGCTTCCAGTTTTCAGCAGTTCAGTAGAGCCAATGTCAGTGTGGTTTGTCACTCTCTTGTGACTTGTGACTTGGCAATGTGTGTGTCAATTCCCATATGCAATGGACCAATGTTTGTGACGGGACTAAACTGCCGGGAAAATGAAAGTATATAAATGGAAAATTGGATGTGAACACAACTACATAAAATATGAACCGTTTCATTTATTTAGGCAATTAAAACCCTGTAACACAATGGGAAAGGCCATTATAATACAATGACAGGTACCCTTGAGAGCACGAATCGATAGAAAAGTCATCCAGGGAGATTGCATCAGAGGTCACAAAGACTAATATACGATTGATTGTCCTAGGCACGTCAAGTGAAGGAAATTGCACCCGAGTCAATCACAACAATACATCCAATCACAAAGGTGCGAACAGGCAAATGCAAAAGGTACCAACATCACAGAGGCGAATAGACCCGAATTCTCAAGGTAAATAAACCAGGATCTCTAAGGCAAATGGACCTGGAGAAATAAATGGATAATTATGAACTATTATCACCAAGGCAGAAGAACGTGAATCACCCTTGACCAGACACACATAACATGTGTTTATCTTGAAGGATTGGCATTGTGTCTGAATGAAGTATGTGGGGTGAGCATTTTGCACTTATTTTCTTAATATCAACCCGTCAGGATCCGGGTTAGAATTGATCTTCAGTAACCAATGCTTGTCGTAAAAGGCGACTAACGTGATCAGGTTGTCTGGCTCGCTGACTTGGTTGACACATGTCCTCCTATCCCTATTGCGTAGATCGATGCTCATGCTGTTGATCACTGGATTGTTTGGTCCTTACTCGATTTTTTACAGACCGCCGCCATATAGCTAGCATATTGTTGGGAGCGGCGTAAAACTATACTCACTAACTCAATTAAATACCACTGCAATGTCCTCATATCTAATTTGAAGATACACGTGATGCATGCACAGCGGACATGTGAAACAGTAAAGTCAGTACAGTAAAATGTACTATGCATTTGAATGAGTGACATCGCTTTGAACAGTGTTCTATTTTTGCACTGTGTATCACCTCATGGATGATACTGGATGGAGTGATGCAGGTCTAAGATGTTTACCACTTTCATAATCCCGCAGGCATGGTAGTATGGTATAGGGCTGATAAGGCTACATTTGCTGCGGGCCTATGGGGCGCACCTCGAGGTGAACATACAACACAAACAGCAGGCACAATCATTTTATTTCATCCATAAACATTTATACCACGTATTTCCTTTTCAAATACCATAACAGGATCTTTGTAGAATGTATCCAGGAACTGACTCGCACCACTGAATCCTTTGAAAGGGACCCAGTATTCGCATATAGCGTTTGACCAGCAAATGTTATGCCAACCTAAAATGTACAGAATGCGACGAAACTTGGGATCGGTCTTCATTATAGTTAAGTAATTGTCAGTCCAGAAATTCGTATGGTTGTAGATTCCATCATCGAACATACCAGCCTCTGCTATAGCTGGAATCTTCCCTCTTGTTTCGGCTATGTCTACAAGGTTTGCAAGATTGGTCTTCAAGGCTTCCTTTGTTGTGGTCGGGGTAAATTTGTAGTAGTAGTCGACAGCAATGATGTCAATGTAGTCATCCCCTGGGTACAGCATGTGAAAATTGTCTGTGTTCGACAAGCACTCGATGGCAAAGTTGTACAGGAAGTTATGGACCCCCTTCACGTCCCTGAGGTAGGAAACGGTGTATTTCAAGATATCTCGTACATCCTTGGGTGTGTTGTGGCACCTGTTGTTCATGCCCCACCAGAACCAATCACCGTCCATCTCGTGGAACAGTCGGTAGATGATGGGGATGGACTTCCCATTAGCGTCCTTCAGGGTGTTGGCCCAGGAAGCGATTTTGTCCAAGTTGGCCTTGTAATTAGCATGGGCATCCCCACCGGGCAGTGAGCGCCTGAGTGTGTGGATCACAGTGCCGTTGTCCCAGCTTAGTCTGAAGGATCCCCCAGACACTGGGTTGTTGTTGTGCTGACAGACGGTAATAACCTGACCTCTGGCGTGGGCTTTCTTCACCAGGTAGGTCACAACTTTCATTTCGTCGGCGTCGAAGTTTTTAAAATCGAAGCCCACGATAGCAGGATACTCCCCAGTTACACTTCGTATGTCTGATAACTCGTCATCATCACCACCATCTACTTGTGAAGTCTACAACATAAATGTTTCCGTTCAACACGAAATGTGTTACTGATATTTTGTACACAAATGAAATGAAAACAGTTGACTGACAATGTATCTCATCTGAATATGCCTTTTAGATCATTACGAATTGTGTAACTGGTTATTTGTGTACACCAATTAAAATTAAATGAAATCAGGCCCATGGCATTGTAGTCGATCTGAATATGCATATGACAGACTTCACATTCAGAGTAATATGTTTCATAAAAATACTAAGGACTTTTATCTCATTGTACGGTTGTAATGATTTGAAACAGATATGACGTTAAGGTAGCAAACCATACATGACACGTATTCATTTCCAGTTTTATAGTCGAAAAAGAGGAAGGAAAGGAAGAAACGATGTTTGCATGTGTGTGCCCACTACTTGCAGAATATATTTCAAATTTCACTCACAGTAATAAAATCGGCTTCAAATGATTTAAATACATTTTGATATAAGCATTAGGTGTGAACAAGTCTGTAAAGCATCAGCTTCATAGATCTAGTGGAGGTATTGATAGAGGTGAAATGCCAGCTCAATGGTCCGATCAAGGACATTGTATGAGAACAATCACAAGAAACTAAACATAACAAACAACAGAAATAGAATGACAAATAGAACAGGTCAATAAATAATGAAATAACTTGCACAATAGATGAATAACTCACTAAGTCTCCACCCCACATTTCAGAGGTGATTTGGTCACAACAACTATAAGGAGTGTTACATCAGTATGGATGACCAACAGCATTGCTTGAAGCGCATACGGTGGCAGTCAGAGAGCCATGTGATCATATTCTTTTAATGAGGATTGCTAATCCATGCTGATTATTGGAAAACAATGTTGCATATCAATCAGCATTGAATCATGTATGATGGGTGATCTTTTTCGCACAAAATGTGACTGAAAATGTTTTCGTGACATCTTTAGTACACCATATAACGAAACAAGAATGTCTAATTTACAAAAGGCAAGGAAGAATCACAGACATAAAGATAATGAACACGACAACAGAAACCAAGCCTTCGATGTAATGAACGAACATATTTACCAGGCTATTGTCAAGCTATCCACTGCACATGAGGTCAGTTATTACAAGAAGAGGACTAACATATATTGTAGCTGTCCCGTTTCTTCAATTAAGGCCGGCTTCTCAGATGGTTAAAACGTTTGCACCTCACAACGAAGCCCTGTGTCTGGTACCACCATCGACCACCGCTAGTGTTGACTGTATCTTTACTGATCGGCTCAACGATCATGATCTACATTTTTTAATCTATAAAATATCATTCAGGTAAATTTATAAGATGTCACTAGCAGTATTTACCGTAAATTTCCAAAATGGTTTCCAGGCATGTGCGTACTTGGTAACCTGGTAGTTAGGGCGACCAGGAGATATG